>NC_064267.1:7335000-7640000 GCF_003254725.2 Canis lupus dingo
TCTATTTTTTTACAGCACAGCCAGACAGATACTCTTAAAACAGATATGATCATGCTAATCCTTTGTGGAACAGGCTTCAAGAAGCTTCTCACTGAACTCAAAATTAAATCTAGTGAAGAAAAGATGATATTTTCAATAAATGGTGCTCAGTCAAATGGCTAGCCATATGTTTAAAATTGAAGCTTGATCCCTACCTCACATCATATAAGGAAAGGAAGTCCAAATGGACTGTAGATCTAAATGTGATAGATAAAACAATGAAAATGCAAAACAAAAACATAACAGAAGATCTTCATTAGCTTTGAATAGGAAAAGATTCCTTAAAACACAGAAAACACAACAATAGAAGAGCTACATTTAAATTAAAAAATTTTCCCCCCTAAAAGACACCATTAAGAGAATAAAAAGGCAAAACGCAGAGTGAGAGAAGATATTCACAATATAAATATCTGACCAAAGATTTGTGTCCAGAATATATAAAGAACTACAAACTTTTTAAAAAGAGTCAATTAACAGGAAAAGAAATGGGCAAAAGATTTGAATAGTTACCTCTCAAAATAAGATATCTTAATGTCCCACAAACATATGAAAATGAAAATGTGCTTAAGTTCAGGAGTTATCAGGAAAATGCAAATTAAAATTACAATGGCACAGCACTATATACACAACTAAACAGCTAAAACAAACAAGCAAAAAGATAAGCTTTTCCAAGCACTGGCAAGAATATAAAACAACTGGAACTCAAAAAAGCTGGTGGGAGTAAAATATGATGCAAACACTTTGGAAAATTCACACTACTTACTGAAAGTGAACATATATTTATCCCATGAGCCAGCAATTCCATCGCTAGACTTATTCCAACAGAAATACAAGACATTTACACCAAAAGACACCATAAGTGAATGCTCATGACAGCTGGATTTGAAATAGCCCAAACTGGAAACAACCCAAATGGATAGATTAATAAGCTATGGAACAGTCATACAGTGGAATATGATATAGTAACGAGAATGAACAATTACCACATACAGCATGGAAGACTCCCACAAACACAACATTGAAGGGCTGAAACCAGACATTAAGAGTACATACTGGAGCACCTGGGTTGCTCAGTTGTTAAGCGTCTGCCTTCAGCTCAGGTCATGATCTTGGGGACCTGGGATCCCCAGTTGAGCTCCCTGCTCAGTAAGGAGTCTGCTTCCCCCCTCTCTCTGCTGCTCCCTCCTGTTTGAGCTCTGTCTCTTGAGTGCACGCACTCTCTCTCTTTCTCTCTCTCTCTCAAATAAATAAAATCTTTTTTAAAAAAAGAAAAAAGAGCACATACTGTGTGATTTTACTTATATGAAGCTCAAAACTCAGTCTATGATTCTCTGTGGAGAAGAAAGGGTGGCTGGGAGATGGGATGAGGGTAGGATGCTGGTAAAAATCTGTTTCTCAATCTTGAGTGCTGGTTCTGTAGGTATATTCAGTCTGTACACTTGGGATTTTGTGTATGTTTCTGTGTTTTTGTTATACTTCAGTTGGAAGTCTTTTTTTTCCAAAGATTTTATTTATTTACTTATGTGTTTATTTATTTATTTATTTATTTGAGAGAGAGAGAGAGAGAGAGCATGAGCAGGGGAAGAGCAGAGGGAGAGGGAGAAGCAGACTCCCTGCTGAGCAGGGAGCCCAATGTGAGGCTGGATCCCAGGACCCCAGGACTGACCTGAGCCAAAGGCAGACGCTTAACTGACTGAGCCACCCAGGCACCCCAGAAGTCTGTCTTTTTTACAAACCCATATGCTAATAAAAAAAATCAAACTGCAAAAATAAAAATGAAACAGCATAAAATTTAGGTCCAAAAGCGTCCTCCAAGCCTTTGCACAGTCTGACCTGGCCCTCCCTCACTTCCTGCAGCTTCCCCCTGCTCACCAAGCCCAGCCACTGCCTTCTATCTGCCGCTCAGACACACCGGACAAGCTCCCACTTCAGGGCCTCTGCACCAGCTCCTCTCCATCTGGTACCTTCTTTCCACAAGAGAACACACACTCCCTGACTTATTCAGAATTCTACTCAAAGCCATCTCTTCAGAGAGGTCTTTCTGACCACTCATCTAAAATAGACAGATACATGTAGTCTCTGTGGTTACTTGCTTTCTCTTTCTTCCTAAGGCTGTTGTTATATATTATTTGGTTCCCGCCCCTGCTGTAATGTGACCTCCATGAGGGCAGGACCCTTTTGAGTTTTAATTCATCATAGTATCATCAGTGCCCAGAATAAGGTTTTGTTGAATAAATGAGTGAATGAAACTCAAGGGCAAGGATACTTTCTCACTTTGCATCTTTGCATCTCGTCTGCCAAGCGTGACTCTTGGTCCATAATAAATGCTCAATAAATGTTTAATGGCCTTGGAGTTGAATAGAAATTAATTATATTGTCAATCAACCTTTCCATGGAGGACCGCAAGGCCTTTTGCAGACAGTTATCTGTATGCTACTGTTTCCATGCTGTGCTCTGAAAAACAGTCTTAAGATTTGCAGTTAAGCTGTAGATCCCATTCTCACTTAAAAGACACAAAACAAACCATGAAAAGACAGATCAATGCAATGATTCCACACTGCTAAAACCTCACGGAGTAAGCCAGCGACGCTTTTGTTGGGCTGAAAGTTTCCTGCAGAGATGTATCTTGAGTGGCTGCGAGTGAGAACACACTGCAATACCTATTTGCCAAGTAACAAAGGCTCCCTTGCCTTACGTGCGATATTAGAACTCTCGGAGCCTTCAGGAGAAGTGATAGAAAGCCAGTTTTCCTCAGACGTCCCAGTGATTCACCACCTTTCTTTGTGTATTGTATTGCTAGCAGGGCATAAATCAGTCTTTGTGGAGCTTGTGGAAATATGGCAATAATAGTGACCAGGCCAAACCCAGCATTTGCAAGTTGTGTGGCTGTGAAGGCCATGTAGTGAGTGGAGTGTTCAGATCACAAGCAGAGGCTGGCAGTGGCTCACACACCTAGGAACCCCCAGAGAGCAGGTGCTGGAGGTGGATCCCAGCTCCTCCTGGGCCCCCAAGATAGTCCTTGCTAACAGGAAAACCAGAGCAGAACTGTGTCTCTGCCTCTTCTTCTGCAGCAGCCTTAGGAAGGTGGGGGGCCAGAGCCTCCCTGCCCTGCCACTCTTTCCTCCCCCAGCAGCACCCTTACCTACACCCACTGTTCTAAAACCTGCTCGATGGAAATGATCCCAGACTCATTCATACTAAGGTGCACATATTGGTAATAGTTTAGAGGGTTTCTTCAATGTATGGTATGTCAGTGCAGATTTCTTTAGGGGCCTAACTTAATCATTTACTCTCTGAAACTCCTATTTATCTACTAAAAAAAAAAAGATTTTATTAATTTTTTTGAGAGAGAGAAAGATAGCAACAGAGAGCATGAGCAGGGAGAGCAGGGAGAAGGAGAAGCAGGCTCCCCACTGAGCAGGGAGCCTGACTCAGGGCCCAATCCCAATCCCAGCACCCTAAAATCATGACTGGAGCTGAAGGCAGATGCATAACCGACTGAGCCACCAGGTGGCTGATTTATCTACTTTTATTGTAGTCCTTTCCTTCCACTCCTTCAGACTCAAACCTTTGTTGCTTCTCATTGCTTTAACCTAGGATGGAAAATGCCTGGCTCCTTTGGGTACATATTATGGAAGGTCCAGTGCCAGGCATCCATCTGCCATAAGCCATTGGTGTTCGTCCTCTGCCCGGCACACAGCAGCAGCTCTGTGAGTGTGAGCTGGGGGATGCTGAGGGCCCTCAGGGCCGTGCCCTTCTTCCTACATTGAGTAACCGCAATGTCCCGGTCCTCTGTTAAGTTGTGACAGGAAGCATTGTTTACCGCATCCTTCATTTCAAAACTCTCTGAAAGAGCTCCTCCTAGCTAAGTAGAATCAAATCCATGTTTCTACCCGGGCACCTCCCCCCAACCGCCCTAATTTGGGCTCATTACCTATCCTGCTTTCTTCCTCAAGGATTATAAAGGTTAAAGGCTTAGGGATGGGAGAAGGGAGATGAAAAATTCAGAAAGGTTTCTATCTTCCTTGCGTTTTTTTAAATTTGAAAAATATACGAAATTTCTAAAATAAATAATAAAACATTTAGAGTATTTTTTTAAATAAAGTGTTCTTAACTACCCATATTTTCATGTTATTTCTTTGATTCTTACATAGAAAAAATTCACAGAGGGACGCCTGGGTGGCTCAGTGGTTGAGCGTCTGCCTTTGGCTCAGGGTTATATCCTGGGGTCCTGGGATGGAGTCCTGTACTGGGGTCCCACAAGGAGCCTGCTTCTCCCTCTGCCTGTGTCTCTGCCTCTCTCTCTCTCTGTCTCTCTTGAATAAATAAATAAAATCTAAAAAAAATAATGAAAAAGAACATTTTAACATAGAATCAATAACAGATACTATATCTGAATTAGAGTTTCACCAAACATCCCTTACCAAATTGCCCATGGGAAAGCAACTGTTTGAGGATTTAAATATACGTTTTACTTACATATACCAAGCAAAATAAGAATAAGAATTTATTAAGAAAGAAAGATAATTTGCCTAGCAGTTTTCAGAAAGGCCCTAAATGCCCACGAGGAAGCACAAACAGATCTCTATGGAGACTTTAGGGAAGAAAGGGATACTTTCTGGGGGAGACTCATCAGGGAAGTCTCCACATCACGCCTGAGTCTTTGAGCCAGACCGATTTCCACAAGCAGAGCTGGACAAAGCATGGGAGGCTGGAGACAGACCAGGAGTAAGGATGTCCTGGCAAGAATGCGCAGCATGTTTGGGGACCACAGGCTGCTCCCAGCACGCCCTCCAGGACAGAGCTGGCATGAAATGCTGGCAATGACAAGGCTGGAAAGGGAGATGGCTTGGCACAGCCCATCAACTTGCTATGACAGATAACAGCATCAGACCTAAGGCAGCAAAGATGGCAAAGTATACCACCGCTCTACGTCCCTGTGCTGCCAATTAGATCATGACAACTCCTGACTATGAGACACAACCTGATTTCAAAGATGTGGAAATACATTCCCCCAAAAACATGTCTTTAGAATTGATAAAATAGAGTAGGGAGTGAGGAGATTGAAGCAGAGCAATAGGAGGCAGGAGCACAAAGCATTCTCTCAATGGCACAAGCTTGACTGCCTCAGGACAAGAATTTGCTGAGCTGGAGCTGGAGCTGGAGCTGGAGCTGGAGCGGGTCTCTGAGTGCCTCAAGCAGAATGGCTGTCCACCTGACCCCACCTGGCCACCCTGCCCCAGCCTGGCCCTGCAGAGGAGGAGGAGAGGGAGAAGCACATCCTACTGTTTTCTGGCCCAGCACACAGCTGGCCCTGTTGATACACTGAGAGAAAGCACAGAGTGTTCAGCTTCCCTCTTCCACTGTCCACAATTCTGGAAATTGAAGTAGGCAAAGATGTTTTTTAATGATGTGCTTCCTAAGGGAACCAGGAGAGCTTTTTATTCACTTTCATCCTTATGATAAAAAATAAGAATCTTAGAGTTCTGGCTTTGAAGCTCAGAGATATTTGATAATAAAGGGGGAGCTGTGAACTTTAATTTCCGATGATAAAACATCCCTCCCAAGCCACGCCATCCCTCCAACATGGGCACACACTCACACGCTCACACATACATACTCACATGTACACACACACTCATGTGGAGAGATGCTGAGATACTTGCAGAAATAAAAAAATAGATATTATTTCTGATCCTGAGGTATTGGTTGTCATAAGATTTTCAGACATAATGTAGAAATGGCTGGCTTTCAATTTACTTTATGCAAGTTTCTACTAGCTACACATTTGTCTACAGTGACATTAGAAGCAGCAAACCAAGGACTTACATGCATATTTTATTAGTAGATAATTATGTTCCTTATAATTGGTTTCTAAATCAGACTATTTCACACAATTATGGTGTTTTCTTTGCCTATTCCATCAATTGAAAAGATAGTAAGAAAGTTCTTTATTATCAAAAGGCTATATTCTTAACCTCTATTATGGTGTGGAGGAAATAAACTAAAAAATACAGCTATTTTGCATACATAGAATATCCCCTGTTGAAATGCATCATAGATTCAAAAGGACGAAGAAAAAGACTACAAAGATAGATGTTTCTAAATATATCAAGAGAGACAAAATACCAAAAGGGGAATTTGATGATGGGGTAGATTTTAAAAATCAATAATGAAGTCATGGTATTAAAATGCCAAAATCATTTTTCACCCAAATGAAAAAAGAAAACTGGGTCATAATGAAGGCCACAAAATAACTGCTAACAAAAGAGCTACATGAGCCCTGTGCTCAGATACATCTAAGTTTATTCCTTCATTGACAACAAACATTTCCTGAGTGCTGTGTGGGTGGAAAGGACACAGTATTGAGGAAGAGTCTCCATGCTGCTGGAGCTGAACACTAACCCCTGGGCTCGTGGGCTTGCTCGCTTTCTCCCTCTTTTCCTCCTCCTCTGTCTCCCTCCCTCTCTCCCTCTTTATCCCTCTCTCTCTCTCTCTCTCTCTCTCACACACACACACACACACACACACATTGAGTGAGGCTATATGCTGGTGGGGAGCAGCGAATGCTGTAGGGCAAGTTCTCAGCAAGACTGGGTAAGGCAGTAGTTAAAAACACAGACTCTGGGGTGCCTGAGTGGCTCAGTCAGTTCATGGTCCCAGCCCATGTCGGGCTCCCATCTCTCTTTGCCCATGCCCCCCACTCATGTGCTCACTCACTCTGCTCTCTCTCCCTCTCTCTCAAAAAAAAAAAAAAAAAAAAAAAAACCTCACAGACTCTGCAAAGCCCACCTCTACTATTTAACCTTGGGCAATTAACTCTCTAACTCTCTGTGCTTAGTTTTCCTATCTGTAAAATGGGGATAATCAAAGCACGCCTACCTCATAAGGATAAATTAATATACATAAGGCACTTAAAACATTCATTAATGAATGAATTAATGAACAAAGAAGGCAAGAGGAAACTTCTGGAGGTGATGGATATGTTTATGGCATTGATTATAGTCATTGTTTCATGGGTGTATACTCATCTCCAAACTGAAGTTGTATATGTTAATTACATACAGCTTTTTGTACATCAATTTTATCTCAAAAGTGTCATTTAAAAAAAAAGTGCTGGGCATGGTGTGGGCATTATCATAAATGTTGGCTATTATTATCATTCCAAATTACAGCTTTTCTCCAGGGTAAAAATGCTATCATGGAGCTTCCTAAGGACCCCGTGGCTATTTTTATCCCTCTCCAGTCCTCTGGGCCCACCTGCAATGACTTGTAAAGCTCCTAGCATTCATCCATAGCTCATGTGCAATGTGTGTGATCCCCTCCCCTGTCACTCTTCTCCTTCAAATGCTGCCTCATTCCAAAGCACACTGAGGGGCTCTGCCACCGGAACCTCATAATTCCCAGGTCTTTATTTGGAGGAGGGGAACCATGTTCATGGATGAAGTTTTCTCAATTCATCATTTCCCCCAATATACTTTTCCTATATTGCTAGAATCTCTCTACCTCTAGTCCATACTATAGAGACTAGCATGAGATAGTGTCTGCTTTCACCCAAAATTTGGTATTTAGAGCTTATAAATTAAATAAGTGAAATGCCATCATTTTCCAGACAGGCTTGAGGACCACAGCTTTCAGGTGTGGTAATGGGTATTACTGGTGTGATTCCCACGCCAGCATTCAGTGAGGCAGGGGGAGGGAAGGGGGAGGAGTTAGGACTGACTCTGGAACTATGAAACAGGTTCCTTTGAGGGTTTGCTGGAGGAAATGAGTGAAATTTTAGCAAGCAAATGGGGCAAGGATTTGGAGTGAGGTGATCTCCCAAAGCAAGCTCCTTTACCAGAGCACATCCATGCCTTGCCCTGACCAACCCGGTACGGAGGCAGAGGTCCAAGCGTCTGTGATCAGAGATGGAGAAACCAAGCAGACAGGTGGGACAAGGGAGCGACAGAGATGCTGGGCAGGGACGGATGGGACTAGAGGGTCTCATACCAACTTCCAAATGCCTTTTCCATCCAGGATAGCAGAAAATGCCTCAAAGGCCAAGCATCCCTAACCCATATGGTGGCTGGGGGTGTGGGGCAGGGAGGCTGCTATTTAAGAATGGGAGTGGACAGCCTGCCTCTGTTTGGGACACTCTCGGGGTCCCCAGAGAGACTCTGCCTCAGGTTCTCAGTGGCCTGAATCTGCCATCCAGGAGGACCAGCAGAGAAAACAGCAGGAGCCCCAAGTGAAAGAATGAACAAGTGAAGAATGAAGGCAACTTCATGCTATTTTTCTCCCAGAATCCAATTTAGACCATATTTCAGCTTGTTCAAAGAGAAAGTTTGAAGTCAGAGAAAGACTAAAGGAGTCCAGAGGAAATAGAGACAAGCATGCATTGAAGGCTCATTTCAGAGGGTTCCCCTGGTCAGGACACCAAATGGACTTTGACGAGCATTGGCTCAGGGCAGTCACTTCGTTCTCCACTTTGGCAGAGGCATTCCCAGCCACCCTCTGCCACCAACTGTCCATTACCCCTTTAGATCCCACACAGCTTGCTGCCATCCATAAACCCACAGTCACCACACCGCAGTGCCTTCACTTGGCTTGGCACAGCCTTCTTTACCAACCCCTTCCTGCCTCCCACCTCACCTTGACCCATCATATGCCCGCCTTTATTCATTTCTCAGCTTCTGTTCTAGACAAGAATGATAATCAGACTCTTGTTTTTTTAAAAAATCCACACCAGCCTTTGTACACCCAGATGGGTCCTATCCATCACAACCCTTTCGAGAGTATACCTTTGTTCCAATGATGCTAGCATTGGCCTAATGCAACACCAGCTCTCCTCTGTGGATTAACCTTCAATCATTTATCATCCACAGAAGAACACTTGTCTCACCATGCTGTATTAGAGGCACACTCACCCTGGTTTAATGCAAAAAGCATTGGGCTTGGAATCAAATGTTTTTTTGTCTTCGGTTCCCTCCCCCTTGACTTTGTAAGTTCAGACTTAAACTCACAAGACTTCTGTCTTCATTTCTGAATGGGAATAGTAATACCCATTCAGACTGTCCCAGTTTGTAGAGTTTTGTGAGGGTCAAATAAAGGACTATAGAAGAAAGTACATTTAACCTAGGATAGTAGGTTTTGAAAATTTTTCTCTCCTAATCTCCCAATTTACTCACTAGGTATCTTCCCAACTGTCCTCTCACCTCTACCCTCCAGAGGAAACATCTATTCAGTCATTCAAGAAGGATTTATTGAGGGGCACCTGGGTAGCTCAGTGGTTGTGTGTCTGCCTTTGGCTCAGGGCTTGATCCTAGGGTCCTGGATTCGAGTTCTGCATCGGGCTCCCTGCAGGGAGTCTGCTTCTCTCTCTGCCTATGTCTCTGCCTCTCTCTGTGTCTCTCATAAACAAACAAACAAACAAAAAAGATGTATTGCATCCCCACTATATGCTGCGAACACAAGACAAATGGCCTTCACTGTCTGTTCCACAAGCAGCTCACAGTAGAGAATGAAGCAGATACAACCATGAAGGGATGGATGAATATCAGAGTGAATGGATACAAGCCGTAAGCAAGGTGTCATCATGTGCCAGGAAGTGACTGGCTGTGCAAATGTGTAGATGGGGCAGCGAGTCAATGAAGATTTTTAAAAGAATATAGATGATAGCTGAGCTGGACTTATCTATTCTTTCAGTAAATATTTGTTGAGCCCCAGCTGTGTGTCAGGACTGGGCAAAGCAGTGAACACATAGGAGAAGATGAAATTCTTGGCCTTGTGGAGCATACTGTAAAGAGGTAAAGAAAAAGCTAAGATAATTTCTGACTGTGACAAGAGCTAAGGTGGAAATTAAAGAATGATGTGATAGGCAGTGACTGGACTGGGGGTGCAGGGCCACTTTAAACCGGATGACAAGAATCACCTCGGTCAAGGTTACATCTGAGCTGATATTTGAAGGCTGGGAAAGAGTCAGGTGCATGAGAGCAGAGGTCCTCAGGAGTGGCAGGAGGGTAGGGTGGGGGAGAGCTCCAAGAAAAGAGAATGGCAGGTAAAGAGGCTCTGAGGCAGAACAAGCTTGGTTGTTAGGTCAGGGGCAGAGAGGTAGAAAATGAGATGTGAGCAGAAAGGAAGGCCAGGTCACATAGAGCAGTGGGGCTATGGCAGGAGTTTGGGTTTTATTCCAAGTGCAGTGGGAAGCCACTGAGGCATTAGGGTGGGGATGGAAGTGATATAATCAGATTTACAATTTTTTTTGAACATTAGTTTCTGTGGAAATAATTATTAGAGCAGCAAAACCTGTTAAAAGGCTCTGGTTATGCTTGCTCTGGCAGCACATAAACTAAAACTGGAACAATAGAGAGATTATCATGCCTCTGTCCAAAAGTGATAGGCAAATTTGTAAATCATTTCATACGTCTAAAGAAAAGGTCCAGGTCAAAGCAGGGAGAAAACTGATCCAGGACATATCAGAAAGCAGGACACCAAATTTTGAAGGCTATGCAAAAATGACAGAAGTGGGCACTCTGAGTTAGAAAACATTTTTTAACTCTATCTCATTCTAGGGTTTCAGGAAAGCCAAGTCCACATAAAAACTGACAACCAGAAAATTCTCAAGGTCAAATCCTATACGAACTTATCATAAGGAAAAAAGAAATAAAGAGCAGAATAATATCCCTACAATTAGAGCATGGTAGAAAGACATGCCCACAAAGTAGATCAAAACAATCATTTATGATTTCAATATGATAGATGTTTTTTAAAAGTATATAACACATGAAAGAAACATAAACCAAAATTAGAAAAACTCAGAAATGAGGTTGCAGAACTCAGGAAAGTATCATTAAAAAAATCATTTCAGAATTAAGACCAAATCAGAAGAAACACAAGAATGAACAGACACAAGAAATAATGCCTTTAAGAGACATAAAAGACAAAAAGAGGAAAACTGAAAAAAATCAACAAAAAAATGAAGAGGTAAAAAGGGTTTGAGAGCAAGTAACAAATACTGAAGATTTAAAATGAAGATAATATAAATCTCTGAAGAAAAAGCAAAAGCAAGAGAACAGAATAGTAAGAACTATAATTCAGGAAAACTTTCCTAAAATCAAGAGTTGAAACCACTATTGAAAGATCACAATACTGTTCCTGAGAATATCAATGTAGAGTGATTAAAAGATAGCCTAATACAATTGCTGGAGGGAAAGAAGGAAAGAACGAAAGAGAAATGGAAAGAGGAAGGAAGGAGGGAAGGAGGGAAGGAAGGAGGGAAGGAGGGAGGAGAGGAGGGGAGGAGGGAAGGAAGGAAGGAAGGAAGGAAGGAAGGAAGGAAGGAAGGAAGGAAGGAAGGAAGGAAGGAAGGAAGGAAGGAAGGAAGGAAGGAAGGAAGGAAAGATGTTTTGGCATCTAGAAAAAAGAACACATAACTCATAAGAAAAGAAAATTAAATTATCATCAACTACTTAAAGAGAATACTTACTTCAAAAGAAAATGGAATGGCATATTTAAGATCCTTAAGGAGAGAAAGTGTAAGTTATTGGTTTTGTATCTAGCAAAACTGGCTTTCAAGTATAAAAGACACAGACACACTGGTATCAATATATGAGAAGTTGGGGAATGCTGTTTCCCTGAGCCCTCCCTGGGAAATCCACTAGAAAATGAGTTTCAAATCACCAAAATGACCAGAGGGACCGAAGATGGATGGTGAGCAATAAATATAGTAACTGTGGAGTTGAGACGCAGTGAAGGTTCAGAACGAGAGAGTGTCTACAGTCCATGATGGCTATATGCACTGACAGTACAGACATAGCATGACTAGTTTTTTTTTAATGGGGGAAGAATGGAGGAAGCATGTGCAAAAGTTTTTTTCAGCAGGCACATTGGTTTTAGTATTTTTATCCTGACACTGTGATGTGTGATTATGGGATTAAAAAATAATAATTAATTATGGTGTTTACTAATTTTCTTATTCCTTATGTCTTTGGGAACCAGCAAAGTAAAAATTTTATGGTCTCAGATTTGAATTAGAATTATCAATACGAAATCATAAGGTATTTTATTATATATATGTATAATTTTTTTTTTCCTTTAGCCTTTCCTTTAGCCTTTGTTAACATAAAAGGCCTCGACACAAAATGACCATCCGTTCTGTGGTCCTGAAATTACACTTTCTCTCTGCAAGAAGCTAGAGCTTCTTGAGGAAATGACTGATTCCAGGTCTGGTAGCCAGAAAGCCATCAAAGACTATTAGGGTCATGTCAAACAAGCTGTTTACACAGGTACGAGAAGTAGAGAGAAGGGAAATTAGCCAGATGGAGTCCTGGATCGGAGAATAGAATATGTGTAAGCTTCAATCCTAAACACCTTCCATCATGCGTGCGGTGGTGGTGAGAGGAATGGCAGCTTGAATACTCCGTGTGGCTGCTCCTCCTCCTCCTTGCCAGTTTCCCAGAGAAGGTGAGTCTGCACCCTGAGGAGCTGGCCCTGTGAGGAGCCACAATGCATGGCCCATAAACCACATGACACTGCTGCAGATCGAGTACCTAGGTCAGTGACTAGGACCTCACAGCCTGGACTACACAGAACAGCCAAGCGCATGATATAGTATGAAAACCCTAGGTTTCTTTCTTTCTTTTCCCTTCTCTTTACTCATTTATTTACTCAAATATGTTAATTATGGAGTACCCTCAAAGCCCCCAGCTTTGGTACCTATGCCAAAAGCAGCAGAGAAAGACTGGTGTTCCCTGCACACAGAAGTATATGAGGGAGAAGGAGACAAGACCCAAAAACTCAGATTCAAGCAAAGCATTACCACCTAACAGGTGTGGTACAAACTGCATGGGAGTCAGGTTATCTGAAAACCTTCTTGGCCAAGTTGAGCCTCAAAGGAGGAGACAGCCCTGGATTAGCAGGAGGCAAGCGAGAGAACCCTGGAATCTGGAGGTGTTGACGGATGGAAGGAAGGATTAGGGTAGTGAGAGCAGTCTGTGCCCTAACACAGGGTGAGAGACAGGGGAAGGAGCCCAGGCACAGTAGGGCCTCAATGTGCCAGGTGCTATGAAAACCTCCCCATCTCATATAACCTTCCCAGCAATCTTCTAGAATAACCTGTGTAATCTCTAATATGTGGATGAGAAAACTAAAGTGCATGGAGGTTAATTAGCTGGTCCTCATTCTTTATGGATTTTGTATGGGGAATTCACCTACTGGCTAATATTTATTTGTGCCCCCAAATCAGAACCTGTAGCACTTTGCATGGTCACTTGTGGACAGGTGCAGATCAATGAAAAAGTTGAGTTGCCTGGCATGCTTCTTCCATCCGAGGTCCAACAAGATAATGCTCTGCCTTATTATTTCAACTTAATGGTTCAAAATCCTTTCTGCTATCTATTTAGTGCCACATTTGTTGCATTTTTGTACTTTTTGTTGGTGACTTCACTACTTTTTACATTTTTTTAGGTTTCCCATTGCTTTTTTTAAAAAAAGTTTTATTTAATTAAATTAATTAACATATATTATTGGTTTCAGAGGTAGAGGTGATTCATCAGTTGTATTAACACCCAGCATCCATTACATCACATGCCCTCCTTAATGCTAATCACCCAGTTATCTCCTCTCTCCACCCCCCTGCCCTCCAGCAACCCTCAATTTGTTTCCTATGATTAAGAGTCTCTCACGGTTTGTCTCCCTCTCTGATTTTGTCTCATTTTATTTTTTCCTCTCTTCCCCTATGATCCTCTGTTTTGTTTCTTAATTCTACATATGAGTAAGACCATATGATAATTGTCTTTCTCTGATTGACTTATTTCACTTAGCATAATACCTTCTAGTTCTATCCATGTCATTGCAAATGGCAAGATTTTTATTTTATTTTATTTTGATCATTGAGTAGTATATATATTCTACATCTTTATTCATTCAACTGTTGATGGACATCTGGGCTCTTTCCATAGTTTGGCTGTTGTGGACATTGCTGCTATAAACATTGGGTGCAGGTCCACCTCTGATCACTACATTTGTATCTTTGGGGTAAATACTTAGTAGTGCAATCGCTGAGTCATAGGGTAGCTCCATTTTCAACTTTTTTAAAAAAGATTTTATTCATTCATGAGAGACAGAGGATTGAGAAAGAGAGAGAGGAGAAGCAGACTCCCTGCTGAGCAGGGAGTATGATGCGAGGCTCAATCCCAGGACCCTGGGATCACGACCTGAGCCAAAGGCAGACATTTAATTGACTGAGCCATCCAGGCACCCCTATTTTCAACTTTTTGAGGAACCTCCATACTGTTTTCCAGAGTGGCTGCACCAGCTTGCATTCCCAGCAGTGTAAGAGGGTTCCCCTTTCTCTGCATCCATGATCTCACTGTTTAAAAAAGCCTCCAAATGTAGTGCTATGGTATTATCTAGTGCTCCTACATACCAGAAGCCTAGAACGCGCTTTACAGAGAAACATGTGTATTAGATAAGATCTGATTTATAGTACTATTTGCTAGGATTTCGATGTTAATGAATCAACGATATGTATTAAATAAAGTGCTTTTAAACAGAAACACACATAAAACAAGGGTATGTATTGATCGGCTGATGAAAATGATCACCTAACCTTGCATTTTCAGTATTCCCTGATGGAAAAAAAAAAAAAAAAAAAGGAAAAGAAATGAAATACCCAGAATAGTTTGGGCTAGTCTATGAGTGAAGGATGGGATTTTATAACATAGAACTGCCATGAAAAATGCTCAAGATCACAGAGCTGAAATTAGAAACCTGAAATTAGAAACTTTCCATCTGCTTTGGAAGATGAAGCTCCAAGGGGTGCCTGGGTGGCTCAGTCGGTTAAGTGTCTGCCTTGGGCTCAGGTCCTGATCCCAGAGTCCTGGGATGGAGCCCCATGTGGGCTCCCTGGGATGGAGCCCACTTCTCCCTCTCCCTCTGCGCTCCCCCTGTTTGTGCTCTAGCTCTCTTTCTCAAATAAATACATACATACATACATAAAATCTTTTTAAAATATTTAAGAAGATGGAGCTCCTAGCAAATATGTTACCATCCATGTAGACATATGTTAGAGAACCATTTTCTACTGATGGCAATTTTCAAACTACTGGCCAAAACAAATATTACTCCTATTAAAATCAAAAGAGTAAAAAAATTGCTACATATGCAGGCGCTTGTTCTTCTTTTCCTCCACCTTTTCACATCATTAGCGAAACTTGCTGAGAAACCGCAGGTCTCAGAAGTGTCTTGGGTTTAGAGATGGTTTACGCTGCTTCACGGAGCGATATTGGCAGGCAGCACCAGATAGTCCATGTGCAAACTAATGGACACTGCAGCTGGGTACAGGTGTCAATGGACATGGTTGTGTGCACGATGTTGGGCCATCTGGCATAGTCCTAATCCTCTGGATGGAGTAGTGTGGATTTCACACAGGTCCAGGAGACCAAAGTAGGTAAGCCCCACAAGTTTGTGGAACTTCATCAGGGAGGGTGAGGGTGGGGGGTGATGTTGATGGTGGTGTTTCCTCAGTCCACAAGAAATGGTTCTGCTACCACTTGGGGCAGAACACAAGAGTGGAATCCCACAGAAAGGCAATCTTTAAAGCATCCTTCACTCATGGACTAGCCCAAACTGTTCTGGGTATTCCATTTCTTTTCTTTTCTTTTTTTTTTTTTTTTTTCCAGCAGACAATACAGCTTTGCAATGCAGTTCTCAGTGATACAAAAGCCTATGTGTTGTTGAGTCTATACATATGGAAAAATCTCCAGTATGACGAGAATATTAATTCATGTACACTCTAAGAAGCAATTTCATGCTTTTATAAGTTTAATGTTTTTACAATTAGGTCCAAGTTTTGCTGTAATTCTTTTCTCAGAAGGGGCATCATAATGTGATATCTAGGAGGCCATTTTCTCCCTTTAGCCATTAGAAGCTCATTTAACTACATTAAGGTCCTGCTGGGAATGTATCTAGGAGTGTAAAAGAAAATCAGACCAGCAGCAGAAAATGTTGTCGTCCACTCTGGATGCAGAAGATACCATTAAGTACATTGCCACCTCCCTCAGTGTGCACACACAGTCACACAAACACACACTGCAAACAACTTTTACCTTTATTTAATAAATAGATTAACTAATTCAATATTTTCAATAAATAGAAAGGTGAGTTATAATGAAGGTGGATATGTGTTCCTGAAAATCTTATCAGTACTAATCCCATTACAATTAATGTTTTTTTAAGATCTACATTAGAAAAAATGTTTAATTTAGTATCTCCCCCTTAATTTAATTAGTTACACCTTTTTTTTAATGAGTTATATCTAATACATTGGAATGAAGAACTCCTAATGTGGTGTTTTGTCACATATGAACTGTCAAAATTCAAGAGAAAAATATCTTCTGAAAAATCTTGTCTCGTAAGATAAAAACTATAAGCTAATATATCAAAACAATTTTAAAATAACAATTTTTTGGATTACGGCAACGTATGGATTGGTCTTGTCAACGACACAATGATAACAAAGATTAAATAATATGGAAAGTAATTTTACTAAGTTCCTTATTTTTGTGACCAAATTTCCTACTTTATAATTTTTTTTAATGTTTATTTATTTATGATAGTCACACAGAGAGAGAGAGAGAGAGAGAGAGAGGCAGAGACACAGGCACAGGGAGAAACAGGCTCCATGGACCTGGAGCCCGATGTGGGATTCAATCCCGGGTCTCCAGGATCGCGCCCTGGGCCAAAGGCAGGCGCCAAACCGCTGCACCACCCAGGGATCCCTTTATAATTTTTTAATCAATTTGATATAGTTTGTCTACCTCTGGAAGGAATTACTGAGGACATGTCTGTTTTTTACCAGAATATAACTGGATATTGCCTATGCCAAAAATTCCTATTCAGTTAGATGTGATAAGCCTATCATGGAAACAAGTACACTTTACATGTGGAAATAACATCTACAAAGTTCTCCTAGGAAAAACTGTTTGTTGTATGAGTTACAACATTCCAGCCTCACTGATAGTAAAGAATTAATCTTAAAGAAAATAATGCTGATAGCAATGGTAAAAATCCTCTCACTCATAAAAGTAATTTATAACTCTAGAGGCTTTACAAAGCCTGCAGACAGAACTTAATTCCAAAACTTTAATATCATGTGGCTCTAACTCTGTTACATACCAAAGGAAGGTTTCTATGTACTATTCAACATCTCTTGTTGTATCTATATAAATCAACTAGTCAAATAAAACAAGATACAAATTAAGTAAGAGTCATGATAGTTTTATTCCTCTTACCAAGTACTTGGTGAGGGCATGGGCATTCATTGATACATTCTGGTCAATGTCATACTAGCAAAAATCTAGGAGGTAGCGAGGAGACAGTATGGAAAAGATACCTTCAGTAACAAAAAGAGACTCACAGAAAATCCCTCTTCTTCTGCTGACATTATCGTAGCTAGATGTGATGACTAGAATTGCTGCAACCATTTTGCAACCATAAGGACAAGCCAGGATGTTAAGCGATATAAACCTGAGTCCATTCTTTACACTGATTTGTGTGCTTGAGCCAGACTTCTTGTTCTATGTGATACATTTTCTTTTTTGTTTAAGTCAGTTGAATTGGGTATTTTCTTTTTCTTGCAGTCCAAACCAGACTTATGATTAAAAGACTCCAGTTAACTCTTCTATTACCATCAAGATGTTGGTGTCAAACTAGATAAATAGTACCAACAATATAAAGTGTCCAGAACATTATACTTGCTTGTGGAGATTTTACAATAGGGGGTATGTATATAAACAGAAGAAGCATTGCAGGACACATATATGGCATTTGTATATAGTGGGGGCCAAGAGGTAGCTGCTGGATCTAGACAGAAAAGATTCCAACATCCCCAGGTAGCAGAAGTGAGGTGAACAAATAAATAATTCCAAGAGTTATGGTTGGAGGAAAAGTTCTTCTGCTGAGAAAAGTCATGATACACAGAGGCATTTTCAGAAATATATATAGTGCTTTAACCTGTGCCAAGATCATGAGCAACATGAAAATGCAACTCTGTAATCTACCATCATAAAGTCCATCATAAAGTAGTCCTTTGAGGTTCCTACAAAGTATAAAAATAGTTGTACTCCTCAAGATGGCTGACTGCCCCTTGGATGCTCAATGGCAAGAATGCAAATTCTAGAAGTGTATAGCAATGCTTGGAGACATTCACACACATTTTTCATGCATTAGATTCAAGTGCAGTGAGTGATGAAGGACAACAGTGGGCATCTGGTTGAGAGCTGCCCTAGAGCTTACGTCTTGTAACACAATCTTGTTTTATAGGATGTGGTACTTCATGTACTATCAGGAAGAGCAATTCTTCTGTGTTTGAATATGATAAACCTTTTCTCATTTTTGTTTCAGAGAAATAATGTTTTATGGAAAGATACATTACTATTAGGTCTAATCAGCAACTTCTCACATAAGGAAACTGAGGCTGAGAATGGTTTCATAACTTTTTCAGGATCTCAAGTCGACACCAGAACTAAGATCTTTTCACTCACCCAAAATATGCTCTTGTTCCCAATAAACATAATTGTACTTATTCTGCCAACAATTTATCTTGTCAATATTATTTTGAATTTGAACTTTATATTCTAAGATGGTTACAATTCTGCTTCACACCCACTGGGAACTGACTTGGTTTCTTCCTGATTCTTTTTGTTTGTTTGTTTGCTTGCTTTACTCAGTAGTGGAGCAAAGACTAAAAACCCTGACAAATAACCACACAAAAAAGCTATCCCCAACAAAAGGTAGAACTATAATGAAAGGTATATTTTCCTTGCTATCCTCTCATAGTGCCAGCATCATTGAAACAGATTTTAGAAGGTTCAAAAAGTTTCAATATTAGAAATATTCACAGCAATTATGCTTATTAACATCAGAGTTGTTCTTACCACACATGTATTATTTATGGTCAGAGCATTAGTTCTCTAGATCCACAGAGATTAGACAGCAATCAATGTTCATATAATGTAGACATAAACCTAATCATATTCTAAGTAGCCCCAAAGAGCTCATGTAATTAACGAAGCTGTTGCTTTCTGCTAAAATCTAAGGATGTCTACAGACTTCCAATGGAAAAAATCTGACCTTACAAAATGCAAGGTTTATACACCCTGCTATAATTGTTTGAACAGTGACACTGCCATTTCAAGATTTTAATAAATTGATCTGGCACTCTCATTTCAAGTTGATCTAAGAAAAATTAACCGAAAAGCTATGTTGCCTATTGGAGATAGTAAATCCTTACAGTATAAGACAACCCAGTTGCAACAATCTCAGAAATGTTTTAAAAGCTTCGTATTTAGACTATCACTTGACAGAAGCAACTGCTCTTAGGGCTTGACAACCATTAGTTATGAAGAGATTTGCACTGTTGAATGAGATGAGATTGGCATAATTTGAATGGAATGATATACTTAAAATTTTGCCACAAAATCACTTGATATATGCTTGTATCTCTTGGGTTGTGGCATTATATTATATTCCTTTTATGTGTAAATATATTTAGGAGGAAATAAAATGCCACTTCTCAATTTCCAAATAAGCTTACTTGGTTTTTAATTAAATTTCTCAGAGCAGTTTGTCAACCTTGGCATTTACATATAAAACATTGATAATTATGTAAAGATTCTTAAGAGATTTGTTTAGAAGGTTTGGAGTTCAGAAGCACAATGCCAGAGAAAGGGCACAATTAAAACACTAACATTGCCTTATTCTTATCACAGCTCTGGAAACAAAAGAACATGAGGCACAGAAGTGAATCATGCTCCATAGACCAAAGAGGAGGTGAGGGAGCCCCAGGGGATGGAAGTCACGTTCAAACCAAGGCCATGCACATTAGCACTTTTCCTGGGAAACTGTGACCTTTATTTCTGGGAAAATATTTAGGAGCCCCAGTAAGAGCAAATAATAACAACTAGGAATATTCCTATCAGGATCGGAGGAGACAGGAAAGAAGGAAAGCAAAGACAGGAGAAGGAGGGAGACAGAGAGATAGAACATAATTGTATGTTTCAATAAAGAAACAAACAGAAATAGTATTTTAGAAATCCCATTCTCTTAAATAGAAATATCCTTTGGGTTGTGGATACAGATGAGGTCACCAAGGTCACCAAGAATTCTGACTTGTTCTTGTGGACACGTAGATCTACTCTCACACAGTGTTCCCTACGCATCGAGCCTCTACTGGAAAGTTCTGCTGGCACCTGACATGTCCAAGAATCATGACCTCATAGAAGAGGCATGAGGGCCACCTCCCAGGATGTGCGCCCTCCTGTCTTCCATCTCTTCCCCTCCTTAGAAACTTCACAGTGCACTCAGAGGCCTGAAAACAAGGGGAAATGGCTCCCTTTACTTCTTAGGGGATATCCAGTTACAGGTGTTCCAAACCACAGCAGTTTTTTCTCTCAGTGACTTGTAGGGTTTTAGGTAACAGAGCTGTTGCTGTGTCCTCTCAGGAGGAAACACAGACTTTAGCATACAGACTTGTGTCTTCTCAGGAGGAAACACAGACTTTAGCATACAGACTTGGGTCAAGAGCCAGTCAAGTGAGAGAAACTAAAGCCTTACTCAGAATGCCTCCCTCTTCTGAAAACCAGGGCTCTGGTGGATGTGCTGGCTGCCTCTTTCTTGAGTTGATGGGCTGTGTTAGTCCTAGAGCACTGGACTCTTGTATGCCGCCCCCACAAGACACCACACAAAGCCAACAAATACACACAGATACATCTGAATTCAGAATTAGGACAAGCATTTGCCATGACTTTCTTCTCTTTGTCTTATTTTAATGCACTTAAAACATAAACAAGAATTATGTAATGTGTTATGCAACTAATAATAAATAAAATGCCCATTATTAAACCAGCCAGCTTAAGAAATAGAACAGAAACACAATCATATCTGTGTTCCTTTCCTATTCCAACTTTGTGTCTCAGAAGGTGTAACCCGTTTCTCATATGTCAGATTTATCATTCTCCTGTTTTTACACATACATACATACTTTTATCTTGTATCACTAACACTATAGGGCTCAGTTTTGCTTGTTGAATTTCACAAAAATGTCTCATCAGCTGTATAGTCTTCTGAAACCAGCTTTCTCACTCAACATTCTGGTACTGAGATTAATCCATGCTCACTCATTTTCACTGTTTTGTGAGCATGGCTGTATTGAACATTCTGTTACATTTCATGATGACCACATGCAAGAATTTCTTCAGGGTATATATTAGTGGAATTGCTTTGTCATAGGATATGCAAAACATTTCATTTACATTCTTTTTTTAATTTTTTTTTCAATTTTCATTTATTTATGATAGAGAGAGAGAGAGAGAGAGGCAGAGACACAGGCAGAGGGACAAGCAGGCTCCATGCACCGGGATGCCCAATGTGGGACTCGATCCCGGGTCTCCAGGATCGCGCCCTGGGCCAAAGGCAGGCGCCAAACCGCTGCGCCACCCAGGGATCCCCATTTCATTTACATTCTTAATGGCAATATGTTAATGTCCCACATCCTTTCCAAAACTTGGTATTAGCAACATTAAGGTTTTCAATCTAGTGGGTGTGAAATGATTTCTAGCTGAGGTCCTGATTTGCATAGCCTTTATTACTGAGGAGTGAAACATGTTTACTCACCATTTGTTTCCTCTTATGTGAAATGCCTGTTCAAGTTTTTGCACATGCTTCTATTGGGTTGTCTTTTTCTTACTGATAAACAGAAGTTTTTTCTATATTCCAGATGTTAATCTTTTGCCAGTTATATGTATGTAGTTACCATATCCTAGATCATGGCTTGACTCCACTCTTTCTTCATGGTGTCCTTTAATGAATCGAAGTTCTTAACATTAATGTGATCAAACAATCTTTTCCTTTATGAGTAGAGCATACCATGTTTTGATTAAGAAACCCTAAAAAAAAATTTAAAAAAAATAAATAAATAAATAAAAAGAAACCCTTATCTCTTCCAAGGTCATAAAGATAATGTCCTATATTGTTTTCTACTAGTTTTAAAGCCCTTAGCATGAGGGACTTAGATTACCATAGCTTCATAAGTCTTGCTACCAAAAGCAAAGTTTTCCATCTTCTTCTTCAAGAGTGTTCTTCTGCTTAAGTCTTAGAATTGATTTGTTAAGTTCCCTTAAAAAACAAATGAGATTAGGATCATAGTTGTTTTGAATTTTGTGACAACTCACATTTTTATTGTGTTGATTCTTTCTACCCATTAATATGGCACATTTCTTACATAGCTTATAAATGTCTCTGAATTTGTCTACTTTGGACATCTCGTATAAATGGACTCATATGTGGTTCCTTTGTGACTGTCTTTTTCTATTTAGCATAATCGTTTTCAAGGTTCATCCATGTTGTAGCATGTGTCAGTTCTTTTTTACTTGCCAATTAATATTCCATTGCATGGATACAACATATTTTATTTATCCATTCATCGGTTGATGGACATTTGGCTTGTTTCTACTTTTGGGATATTACAAATGCTGCTTTGATCATTCATGTGCAAGTTTCTGTGTGGACATATGTTTTTATTTCCCTTGAGTATATACCTAAAAGTTGGAATTGCTGGATCATATGGTAACTCTATGTTTAACCACTTGAGAAACTGCCAGGCTATTTTCAAAGTGGCTGTACCATTTTACATCCCCACCAGCAATGTCTGAGGGTTCCAATTTTTCCACATCCTCATCAATACTTATTACCGTCTGTCTTTATGATTGCAGCCATCCTACTGAGTGTGAACTGGCATCTCCTTGTGGTTTTGATTAGGGAACCAGGCAGACCTGGATTTAGATCCAGCCTTGCCATTTTTTCATGGCCCTTTCAAATGCATGTGCCCTGGAGTTCTGTCTAAGGCTCTGTGGCAGGATATAACATTCCATGGTACCTGTGCTAAGCAATAGCAAAAAGCACCCTCTCAAGATGCACAGAGACCATGAAACCTGCGTTCCTGTGCCCACTCCTGCCAGTCAGAAAGGGGACACTGCCTTCCACACTGCTCTGAAAGCCAAGCAGAGAGAGAGGAGAGGGGAATCAGGGGTCACGATTTAACTTGGCAGTGTCCTGAAGTTTGAGGCGCCCAGGGACCGGTTCTAGAGGTGAGGACTCTCTGCTTGGTCACCACCCAAAGGGCCCTTGAGGGCAAGGAGTGAAGGCTGGAATCTAGGATGTCAGCTTACCTTCTTCTGTGGCTGGGCCCCCCACCTTCCAGGGTGCCGATGCCAGGGTTTGTTAGAACCAGGCTGTAAATCTGTCATATTTGTTACACAGAACCCCTGAGACTGTAAAATGCAGACAATAACAATAGCAATCCTGTAGGGTTTCTAGGAGGGTCTAAGACACTATAATAAAGTACTAGGCAACCAGAATGCTTTCAGTGTTTCTATTCAGCTTCTTTCCCTTCAAATTGGGATCACACTGTATAAACAGTTTGTATTCTACAATTTTTCCCATTTGTTTCTAGATTAAACCATATTAAAATAATATCCAACCATTTTTGGAGCACAGAAACAGCAATTTTAAGTATTTTGATATAATGTATCAGGGACTTTTTTTTTTCTTAGAGTGTATATGTCGGGGGGGTGGGTGGGCAGAGGGAGAGGAAGAGAGAGAATCTCAAGCAGGCTCCATGCACAGTGCAGAGCACAACTTGGGGCTTGATCTCACAACTCATGACTCTGAAATCAACCGGAGCTGAAACTAAGAGTCAGATGCTTAACCGACTGAGCCACCAAGGCAGGTCTGTATCAGGGACTTTTTTCATATTATCAGATATTCTTTGAAAATGTGATTTTTAATGACTGCATATTATTCTATCATAGGAATAAATTCTGACTTACTCAGTTCTTCTCCTTGTTCTATTTAGGCTGTTTAAAATTCTACATTATTTTCTCTTGGTTTCTAACTGGAATATAAGCCATTTAAAATCTATTAATTAAATTTAAAACAAACTACTGCAATAATAGTTTATGTATCATAAACTTTTCCACAAACACTAAAGAACCCTTTCTTTGTAACCCATGTAACCTCTGACTTGCCTGCCATCTCTGATTCCCCCTTCCCTCTCTGGCCAGCCTGCCACTACACAGACCATTGGATTGGCCCTTCTCTCTGCTTCTTTCCTGCTTTGTTTTTACTAAGAACCACAGTGGAGGAAAAAATCAAGTACTCTGGGTATAGGCATAGAATAATCTTCCCAAAGTGCTTATTACTGACACATTAATCTATTATTAGTGAGGTACATTCAAAATGCAATTTTATGTTTTTGTTTTGTCTCCTACTCTACCTTATGACTTTGACAACGGGTACTGCCCTTGCCTCTGGATGAAAATGAGGGCAAGCCTATGGCCTTTGTGATCACTGCTAAATAGATGAAATGCTGTGGTGACTTTAAGTCATACATCTCATACTCCAACCTGGAATGCTTGGCCCAATATATCAATTAACACTTCAGTCACCTCCCATGCCTTCCCCACTAAGCTAGGGCTGGTCATAGGTGGGGGCCTGGGTTTAAGGAGGGCACGTATTCAGTTTCTTATTTCCTTCCCACTGCTTCCACTGCCTGAAGACTGATGGCTCAATGGTGAATCCTGAAGCTGTGGATAAGGAGCACACAGAGACTGGGGAAAGAAGGCTCTTACTTGTGACACATGGTAGGCAAGGTCTCTAGGCTGGGCAGATGCTTCTAACAGACTCATTCCTGGGAACTTGAGTGGGTTTGTCAGACCCCTGCTGAACTTCCCTACTTCAGGGTGCCTCCCCTCCTCAACACTGGCCTTTGGAGACCTCCACAAATCTTACTGCTGAGCGATCCTGACTCCAGCAGGCCACTTTCTCGGACAAGAGCTCTTTTAAGTGACCCTCAAGTTATTCCCTAAACCAGGTTCCATATCTGGTGTCCAGGATTGCGTGCTGTGGAGCAGGCAGGCCCACAGCAAGGAGGGCATCACTTCTCAGGCTTGCTAGGTGCAGCCTCCCTCCCACTGCCTTGGGCCCCAGGCCAACACCAGATCCGGTGGCCTAGCAAGCCCTGTACTACTTGTGTGTTTAGGGGAAGAGGGGAGGGATGGGTGGTCACAACACAGCTTTTCTCCCAAGAAATCCTCTTTCCCTCTCACATTCAGTTATTTTGTGTCTTCTCTTGTATATAACATCCCTGATACCTTTTCTAATCCATGCCTAAACCGCATGTTCCCAATCCCTGGAATACCATGTTTGGGAGGTCTTTCATTCAGACTTCATATCCCTAAACTCTAAATAGCACTGCCTCTTATTCACTGGTCTCTAAACATGTCAATCAGCAAAGGAAGCTCCATTATTTGAAATAATCCTCTGCCAAAAAACAAACCTCTTCAAATGCGAACTATTTTCTTTTAAATTATTTGCTTTCTGTGTTTGAATATTGTTGCTTTAGGGTTTTGTTTGTTTGTTTGTTTGCAGAAATGTAGGCTGGAGTAGGGGGAAGGAGAAATACAAAGCTTTACAAGCAAAGAGAGATTAATGGCCTATGTTGTACTTGTCTTGTGGATTAGATTACTGTAATTGCAAGCATGATTTCTCCTTCATAAGGTCTGTGGACAAATTAATCAAAGTGTCGATGACATGTGAGCTGAGGGGAGCAGTGAGGGACAAAACAGAAAGCCAAGGGGAAGAAAGCTGTTGCTCGCTTGGGAATGGAGCCTGAGGTCAGGGGTCAGGAAGGTCAACATTTCCAAAGGCTGTAGAGGAGCTCACAGGAAAAATGAAGCTAGGGATCAGGGATCAGGCAAGGAAGGAGGAGCCAGAAACCAAAAGAGGCAAATACACCAGTTTCTAACTCCCTCATTACGGCAGATAGACACCAGTTATGTATCCTTTTCCTCTGTCTGCTTCACTGAAAATTGCCATGGGGGTTGGCATTGTGGACAAGTAACAATCAAGTGTGAACGAAGAACAAATATATTATCAGAAATGCAAGTATTCACCAAGTTTACTCTCCATAACCCCTTCTTAAGAATTTACTGACAGATGAGTTGTGGCAAAATAAGGAAATAATCCAAAAAGAAGACCCGAGAGCTAGGAAATAGATCTCACCCAAGAGAAGGAAAAGTCGCAGAATGAGCACCACACAGAAAGACACAAGCCTTGGAGAGAGTACAGGGGAGTGAAAGTAGGTGATATTCAGGAGATTATCCTGAATTATTATCCAGGGATATTATCCAGGGCAGCCCCCATGGTTTAGCAGTGTAGCGCCACCTTCAGCCCAGGGCGTGATCCTGGAGACCCAGGATTGAGTCCCATGTCGGGCTCCCTGCATGGAGTCTGCTTCTCCCTCTGCTTGTCTCTCTCTCTAGTAAATAAATAAATAAATAAATAAATAAATAAATAAATAAATCTTAAAAAAAAAAAAAGATATATTATCCTGAGAGTTTGGGATATTTTGTCATAAGCCTTTCCACAGTATTTGACTTTTCCAACCATATCTATATATCACCTGATAAAATTAAAATTACCTTAATATAAATTGATACTGGTATCATCAATAGTCCAGATGCAGCCACCGAGGCAGTTGAGAGAGTTTGTGTTTGGGGACTGAGCTAATGGCTACAGCTCTACAGGTTAGGGTTGGACCAATTAGACTGACAATGCAATGATCTAACTTGGCTATTAAGATAGAAATAACTTTGCTGAGAAGACAGGCTTTAAGATGAAAATTAAACCTGTATTTTAAGCTTTAATTAGCATATATAGTGATATCATTATGACAAAAAAATATTTATGGTCTGGTTATGGTACAAAGAGCTTCGAACCAGGAGGCTGCTTGGGTTCTAATCTAAGCTCTACCAACTCACCGTGCAACCTTGAAAAGTCCATAACTTCTCTGTTCTTTGGTTTCAACACTTATAAAATGGGAAGTCTTTCATTCATAGTGTACATATGTATTGACTACCAGAAAGTAGATATTGCAACAGAGGACAAATCTCACCGAGCCATATCCAAATGGAGGAGGACAGACAATAAACAAAATATAAAACTGTACCATATAAGCTAGTATACCAGAAAGTGATGACTGTGGTGGAGAAAAATAAAGTGTAAAAGGGCCATAAGGAATGCTGGGGTGGGAGATGCAATTTTACATAAGGAATTCAAGGAAGGCCTCATTGAGTCAGAAATATTTGAATACTTAAAGGAGATGAGGACAAGACATGCCAATATCTGGAAGAAGAATATTCTAGGCAGAGGAAATACTATATACAAACAGTATAATATGGAAATTTGTCTGGCATGGCAAGAACTGTGAGGAAGCCCCTGGGGCTTGAAGCAGAGTGTGTGAGAACAGAGAGAGCAGAGGGAGATGAAAGCAGAGATGCAGTGGGAGGCACATCACAGGGCCTTGCACATAGGCCATGGTAAGGACCTTGGCTTTCACTCCAATGATGATGCATTAAGGATCTTAAGCAAAAGGAGAAATATGATCTCATTTTCATTTAAAAAAGATAATTCTGGCTACTGTGTGGAGAATGGACTCTAGGGGACAAGAGGAGAAGTAGAGAACCAGGGAAGGACCTTCCACAAGAATCCAGGTGTTATGTGTTGAATTGTGCGCCCCACTCCAATACATTGTAGTCACAATCCCCAGATCTCAGAATAGGGTCTTTCCAAGTACTTAAATTATGGTGAGGTTAGTAGGGTGGGCCTTGATCCAATATGACTGGCACTTTAATAAAAGGGAAATTAGTGGGCATGGAGACATACATGCAGGGAAGATGATGTGCAGAGACACATGGAGAACACGGCCATCCATAAGCAAGAGAGCAAGGCCTGGGCCAAAACCTTCCTTCATAACCCTCAGAAGGAAACAGTCCTGCTAAGTTGTGTTTAATTAGCTTTGTCATAGCAGTTCTGGCACACTTAATACATGGGGTACGATATAATTGTGGCTTAGGACAGCAGTGGAAGTATTTAAATTCTGGATATAAGTCAACAGGGTTTCCTGGCAGATTGGAAGGGATGTAAGAGAGAATCAGAGAGTCAAAGGTGACTAGGGCTTGGGCCTTAATAACTAGAAGCATAAAATTGGTACTGACAAAGGGAGAGCTCAACCTGGAGCAGGCTTAGAGAAGGATGTGGTGGAAAGATCAGGAATTCAGCTTGGGGTATGCTACTAGGGATCCAGTTAGGGATGACAAGGACACAATTACTTTTACATAAGGAATGTGAGAATCAAGAGTTCAATACATATTTATTGTGTGTTTAGGGTGTATAAAGCACCGAGGCATTTTTAAGTAGTAGGTATTTTAAAACTTAAAAAGTTTGTTTTATAGAAGCTTTACAAACATTACATAGATAAGTCAAGTCCAAGTATTTAAAAAGTGAAAACATCAAGTATCAGAGAAGCGGCACAGGCTATGCGCGGTTTATCTATAAAGTAATCAGCATAACTGAAATTGTTAATTTCCTCTACAGTACTTTACAAAACAATAATGATATGTCACCACAGTTAATACACTGAAGTATTCACTTGGATTTAAATAACCTAGTGTGTCTGGTGAGTCAGTCTTATTACTATAAAGATATATGGAGCATAAAGATCGAGTTCAAATGCTGTTGCTGACACCAGCTCTTTGACCATAGTGAGTTACTCTCCATCTTGGTTCGTTTGTCTACGAGATGGGGGTAACAATACCTCATAGAATTGTTCTGAGGAATAAATTAGGTGGCACATACGTACAAGTGCTTCCTCTAGTGACCAGGTCACATCAGGCACTCCAGAAAGTTGATGTTGGTTTGAGACCATGTTACAGGTATTTAGGGTGAGGTGAACAATCACTGTAGGCTCAGCAAAGACTGAGTAGGGCAGATAGCCCCAAGGCTGGAACCTAAACAGGAGGGAGATTTACAAAGAGAGAGCATAGACCAATGCTTCTCAAATGTTAACATGGATTCCAATTGCCCCGGGTTGTTGGGTTGAAGCAAGAGGTCTGGAGCGGGGCCTGGGTGATGTCCCATCTGTGCTGCAGTGAGGCCACACTTAGACTAGAAGGGACACAGGTCACAGGCAAATAGAATGCAGTGATGAAGGCACATCTAATAATAAAAGTGGAAACAAAAACCGATCAGGTTCTGGCTGTGAAGTTCATATTCTCAACCATAAGGTATACATAAATGGCCTCTGATTTGTGGTATTTTTATTATAGTTACTTCCTAGATATTTACCTCTTTTTTTTCTCCTTGACCTATCAAAAAACAAAAAACCCTCCAAGTTATTAGATTAATAAGTTTTATTAATAGTTTTAATTAACTTTTAATTTTGGAATTTGAGATTCTTTATGGCATGATAGCTAATTTCTGTACATTTACAGAATGTACAGATCCAGGGTTGCTTGAAAAGGTATATTCTATTTCAAGGACAGAGGATTTAACATGTATCTTTAGATTTGCCATATTTGATCCCTGACATACTTTTATCTATAACTATTTGCAGGCTGGTTTTTATGTCCACAATCTCATCACTTCTTTGGGCTCTTTTTCGGAGTTCTTTCATTTCGTTGAGTATGAAGAATGTCTGACATCTGCTTTCCTTGAATATTCTTTTGACATATTCTTGACTGGCTTTTGCTTATTCTGTTCCTTTGGAGGGGGTGGATATGGGGGTAGGAAGGGTGCAGTTGGGTTGTGGGGACTATCCAGTTTTGCTGGTTCCTTTTTACCCATTAGTCACCTTCTGATGATGGCAATTCTATCCAGGCCCTCTATTTACAATATGCAGGACATGGTAAGGGAAATTGGTTATCTGAGCAGCTGACAGCTTTAATTTGGATTTCAGAATACACTCTTACCAAGGGGTGGGTGGGGGAGGGGAGTACATCCACACTCAGTTTTTGCATCATCTCCTGCAGAGCAAGAGATCAGAATGGCTCACAGTAAAGCCTCTGTCATGGATTTTCTGGAGATCCAGCTGGTGTTTCTCTAGGCTGAATTCAGTCACCAACTGCAAGGGGTTGTGCAGCTGTGCTTCCCCTTGGCCATTTCTCACTTTCAGATCAATTCTCTCTCCATCTGGAGGCTGAAATGCAGAAAGGGTAGTGATTCCATGAAATTTCTCATTTCCAGTACTTGTCATGGGTCTAACCAAGCCTCGTGATCATCTTGCCTCTCCTGCCACAGGGTTTTTAAAATGGACTCTGCAGAGAGGTAACTATTTTAGAGCATTCTTTCTTGAGCCCTTCTTTCGTGATGCTCTTGGAATTCACCTTTAGTCCAAAAATATTTGACAGATACTCTTCATAATCTGTGGTATACATTTATGGCTATTTCTTTACCAGACTGAATATGAAATTTTCTATTTATTTCAATCCTTTTGTTTTCAACAGTTGCAGTGGCATAGAAAGAAGATTCTGGTTTTAAAAGGTGGGGTAAGAATCCATCAAGGTCATATCTTAGGTACTCAGAAAAACAATGGCATTTCTACAGTGTTAATCAAGTTGGACCACTTAAAAGGGTAAGCTAAAGTTTAACAGGTCATAAGCAGAAGGTAAAGCAAGAAGGGATAGGGCTTAGTCTTAGATTCAGGTTTGGATAGGATTACAGACCAAGATACAATAAGTAAGAAGCAAAACAGGATGGTAGTGTGGAGAAATTGGAACTCTTTTGTACTGTTGGTAGGAGTGTGGAATGGCACAGCCACTGTGGAAAACAATATGAAGGTTCCTCAAAAATTTTAAAATAGCATTACCTCCTGATCCAGCAATTTCACTTCTGGGTATATACCCAAAAGAATGGAAAGCAGAGTCTCAAATAGATATTTACAACATCCATGTTCAGAAGCATTAGTCACAATAGTAAAACGTAAAGGCAACCCAAGTGTCCACTGACAGATGGACAAGTAAAATGTGGAACATACACACATACATACAGTGGAGCATCATTCAGCCTTAAGGGAAAAAAAGGAAAGTCTGACACATGCTACAACATGGACAAATATTGAAGACATTATACTAAGAGTAAGTTAGTCACAAAAGACAAATATTGTATGACTCCACTTATATGAGGTACTTAGAGGAGTTACATCATACAAAGGAGAATGGCAGTTCCTAGTGCTGGGAGAGAGAGGAATGGGGAATTATTGTTTCATGGGGATAGTTTCACTTTTGCAAGAAGAGTTATGGAGATTGATGGTGGTGATGGTTGTGCACTATAAATGTATTTAATACCACTGAACTGTGCAGTTAAAAATGGTTAAGATGACAAGTTTTATGATGTGTCTTTTAGCACAAAAAACAAAAACAAAAACAAAACCCTGGAAAAAGCCACAACAGGTTCAGTGGGCAAGATGAACTACGATTTGGGCAATGAAGCAGAGTTCAGGGATTTAAGAAACTTCCAAAGGCGGATACTGTAAGAGGATGGCAACATAGTTTGGATACCCCTACCTCTGCCCTAAAGCAGTAAACATAAAATATATACCCTAATACATATATTAACTCTCAGTTCCCCATGTATCTTGCTATTTCAGTTACAAGTATCTTAAGAACCAACTATTACTCTTTTGTCCAAAAGTGAGTAATTATCCTGATAACTGAAATCTTGATAACCAAGGGCTTTATCATTTACAGATTTTTTTTAAAAATACTATTTTATTTGACTACACTTTGAGGCTTTTTCAGATACTGATTAGCACCATTTTCCAGAAGTAAGAACTGAAGCATAGTCTGTAAAATGACTTGCCTAAGATCACACATCTGTTTTATCTACAGAGCCAGGAGCATGATGCTCTATTAGCTATTTCCCTACACTTTCCTTTACATCTGGAGTTAAAACAAGGAATGAATGGATCAACATTTACACAAAGTTTCAAGAACTGTCTTTTCCACATAGGTAGCAATATTCAAATGCATGTGGAGAAGAATAAAAATTTATCGAGTGTGGCAAATCTAAAACTGCCATATAAATTTAGGTATATTTTCAAAAGTACCCTTGAAAATCCTCATGTCTCCCATAGTTTTACATATATAACCCAAAGTAGTGCACACTAAAATTTGAGAATCAATGTTTTAAACCTATGAAAGACACAAAAGGATGTATATTTACATGTCAGGGTATTAAAACAATGCTGCCTTTAAGGTAACTATGAAAACATTGGTGGGGGCACCTGGGTGGCTCAGTTGAGCATCTGCCTTTGGCTCAGGTCATGATCCCGAGGGAATAAATTCTAAAATCAGTACAAGTTAAATATATTTATGATATGGCTCTACTTAACTGCTATGACCATGTATATGTATAAACTTTCTCCATCAGTGAATACTAAAAGTACCATTTCTACTGTGCGTAAGTCAGTAAAACCTTGTCTTAAGAAAGAAGGCAAAATGTTGACAGTTCTCCTATTAAAGTACAATGCCAATTCAGGAGCGGGTGAAGGAAGAAAAACTGTCAGTAAAAATGACATTCAGAAAGATAGGAAGAAAACCCCTACTCTAACACTGTTGAAAAGCAAGTGATATATAGAAATCATGAAAAAGGGAACTGAAAAGAAAGGGTTGGATGTGTCACTGGTGACCTCCAATAACAATTCCATAAAATGAGTTGCTCTGAATTTGGCTGGGTGGAAATTCTGAAAAACTTAAGTGTTGTCAACTTTCATGGATAAGTAACTGTAGCGCAGACATGCTAAGGTTTTTTGTATTTTAAGCAGTTCAGGAAGGCTCAAAAATGATGGATTAACCACAAGTTTATGAAACTGTAGTCTCCCAAACAGAAAGATAAATGAGTAGGAATGTAACATAAGTGCTGAAATCAAGGGATTGCACTGGATCCAGACAGAAAACTGAGTACTTTATGAAATTATTTTATGAAAGCAGATAGTATAAGAACACACACATACACACACACTGCAGATCAATCCACAATAAGGCAAGAAGAAGAAATGTAGAAATTTTGACAAATTCTAGAAAGTAAAAACAAATCTTTAGGGAGAACCATAGCCCAAGACACATGCTAGAGATAAATACTGCAAGGAAAAAGCTGAGATGTGGAAGACAATTTGTAAAGTTCAAGAGATTGAAAAAGAATTCCAGAAATTCCATTCCTCCAGAGAAAATGGAGGAAAAAAAGAAATAATAAAGACAGCTATGCGCTATTTCAAAATCAGATGTAAAACAAAATGATGCAGGAAAGTTGAAAAAAAGGAGTATCAAGTACTAATAAAAAGGGTAGCAAAAAAAAAAGGGTAGCAAGATTAAGATCAAACAGAATTCAAGCAAAGTATTGAAGGGGAAAACATTTTATACTGTTCTAATGGTACAATCCATCAAGACTATATATCAGTCATAGAACTAACATCACAACTTTGACATATATTAAAAACCCATACAAAGAAAAATGGACATATTCAAAATATTTATGGGAGACATCAACAAAACTCTAAAATCAATAGGTTTGCCAGACAATAAATACAAAAGTTTATCAGCGTTGGTTGAAAATCCCCTGCGGCCCTGCCCGTGGCGCCCAGAGCCCCCGGGGCCTCAGCTCACCGCGCCCTGGTCCGTGTGGGGAGGTGACACCCGGGCCCGACAGCTCCCGCCCGGGCCGCAGGTGCTCTGGCCCCTGATCCCTGACCTCGGTCTCCCGAGCCCGTGGCAGGAGGGGCCTCTGCCCCGCACGCCCGCTGGAGCAGTTGGCCTGAGTGGGCGCAGGTGGGTGCGCGCGGCTGGCCCCCGCCCGCCTGGAGCCGTCCGTGCTGCGCCGTGGAGGGCAGACCGGAGGGCACGGCCTCCTGCCGCCCCCCAGCTCCGCCAGACGGTTCCCGCGGGTCGGCCGGCCCAGGTCCCACACCGCACAGCTTCCACAGCAGCAGGTGAGGTACCTTTGGGCTTGAGGGGACTTGGCCGGGGCCACCGAGCCACCGCAGGTGCGAAGGTGAAGCAGGGCGGCCTCCAGGAGGAGCCCCGCGGTTCAACCTCAGTTACCGACCCCGACGGGTAGGGATGTGCGACTTCCTCGGGCAACTCCGCCCCTGAGAAGCCGCCCTCACCCTGAACTCTCGCTCAGAAAAATCCCTCCCGACTTTATTCGCGAAATAAAATTCCTTTCCTTTGTTTACTGGGCTTGCTTACGGTTTTGCCATAGCTTGCATGTCCTGAATTGCGATTGTGTTATTCCCAAATAAACCTATTTTTGCCAGTGGGGAAAAAAAAAGATATAAAAGTTTAAATAATCCAATGAACAAGCGCAATCTAAAACACACATTCATATACAGAATTTGGTACCTAAAATACTGTGGACAAACCTTTTCAGACACTTAAAACACACACAGAAAAATTTCTCAACATAGACCAAGAAGTAAAAGCACACAAATGACGTTCCTAGCCCACATTTAAAATGAAAATTAATCACAAACAGATAGCAAAATAAAAACACCCCTCCCCACCTTCAAACCTATCTGTTCAGAAGTTTTTAAAAGTCCTCTGGGAGAAAATTAAAAAAACACCTAGCTTAAGCATCACAACTAAAATTATAAGCTGTTTAGAATGGAATGATAAGGGGAACACTACAAAAAACAAAACAAAACAAAAATCCCTTGGAATATAATCAAGCAGTACTTAGAAATGTCTACATTAGAAAACAAAAAGACTAAAGGTAAACGAAGAAAGTATAAAAACCAAGAGATGAAAAGAATAAATTCAAGTATAGTTGAAAGAAGAAATGAAGATCATTGTAGAAATTACAAAGGTAACAAGCAACAACAAAAAATGCTCCATCAGCAAAACTGAGAGCTGGTTCTTAGAAAATTTCAAAGAAATCCAGTGACAGAGGAAAAATAAGAGATGCCAAAGATTATTGAGTCAATAAAACAAATATATAGAGCTGCTGCCAAGATTTATAATTTTTATTTATTTATGATAGTCACAGAAAGAGAGAGAGAGAGAGGCAGAGACACAGGCAGAGGGAGAAGCAGGCTCCATGCACCGGGAGCCCGACGTGGGATTCGATCCTGGGTCTCCAGGATGGCGCCCTGGGCCAAAGGAGGCGCCAAACCGCTGCGCCACCCAGGGATCCCGCTGCCAAGACTTATAAAATAAAGTAGCCTGTGTAAAACTTCTACCAATAAATTTTAAAATCCAGACATTCACAATTTCCAAAGAAAATATGTTACTACAACTTCACTTCAGGAACAAGTGAAAAACTTGTATTAAATAACCATAAAAAAAAAAATAACCATAAAGACGCTAAAAAGATAGTAAGAGTTTCATCTCCTAAAAGAGCTTTGTTTTGGACTAGGCCCCAAACGGCTCAGGGTAAAGGAGTAAAGGTAGATTAAACTAGTGTTCTTATCCACCAGCAACAAACCGTTAGAAAAAGCAATTTTAAGGAAAGATACAATTTGTGTGACTATTAAGTACAACTTTACTGACAGAAAAGATAGATAGACATCAATCACCTGACTGTATTTATGGATGGGAAGATTCAGTACCAAAATGATGGTCATTCTCTCCAAAAACATTTTTTTAATTCAATGCAACTTGAATAAAAATCCTAATGACTTTTCCCAGAATTTACCAACCTGATTTTAAAATTTAAAATTCTCACATGTGGACATGTGAGAAGACAAAAGCCAAGAGAATTTTAAAGAGTATTAATAAGAGAAATGCCTTAGTAATATGGAAATACACTGGTTATTGGAGTACATTCATAAACTAATGGGACAAAAAAGGTAGCCTAAAAACATAAATATTTTAAAGATAAATACAGTTTTTAATACACTGTCACTATATAAAGGCACTTGGTATGTGACAGGGCATTTAAGTAAAAGGAGAAAGAATCAACTCTAGTAATAGTGCTGAGGTGAATGGCTATGCATCTGTAAAAAATAAGACCCCTCACAGCATACACAAAGTTAATTTCAAGTGGATACAAGTCTAAAAGTGAAAAGCAAAAGCTCTTATGCATCTCTGCTGGGAATATAAAGTAATACAGCTACTTTGGAACATAATTTGACAATATCTAAAAATAGCATATCTGTATTCATTGAATTCAGCATTTCCATTCAGAATGGTTGTTTTTATGAGACAGGGAAGATGTTTGTTCACTTTGGCACTGGTTTGTAATAGTGAAGGTGCAAAATATTTGATTATCAACAAGATAAATAATTAACTGTGTTTTATAATGATTTTTTTTATAATGGATTAACTGTGGTATATTCAAATAACAGAATGCTTTACAAAAGCAATTAAGAGGAATTAACTACAGGATTTAATCAAATCTTAGATGACATCAATTTTAAGGTACATCATTATTTTGTCATTAAGAAATGCTGCCAATTTTAAGACATTACTGATTTAAGAAGCATACAGAGATTATATTGTGAAAAAATGGAAAGATCAACAGGTATCGATGTGGCTATATAGTGGGTGAAAAATAGCAGGTTTCAAAATTATAGATATGATGGACTTTTTTCCTCGAATATTTAAAAATACATGAAATAGTCTTGTGTATTTTTTTTAAAAAAATATATGCATAAAATGAGGATGAAAACATTGATGGGAAAGATACACACTAATATCAGGATAGTTACCTCTTCATAAAAAAGAAGGTTATAAGCTTTAGCCATACCTTTTAATATCTTATTTCTTATTAAAAGCAAAAGAAGGATGCAGCTTTTGCATAGCACATATACCGAAAGTGAGCATATCCTCCCATGAAGGGACATGTGTAAATTCAATCACTTCACAGCATCTGTGACATAATTATGGAATGTTTATTCTTAAAATACAATAAAGAAACATTGCGACATCAATTGGTAAACATCCCTGAGAGATTTTGCTGCTCACTCACAGGGAGAGGAGAGAGAGAACATGTGTATGTATTGGGGGAGGAAGGAGAGTTCAAAATGAAAAAAAAGTGTTCACATCTTTTAAACTTGGAGAATGAGATCATGAGGGTCTACTGTATTATTTCCTGGATGTCTGAAATATTTTTAACTTGGAAACTTTTAAAAATAAAGTTTAAAAAGGCACCATGTACAATTTAAATGTAAGCTCTATCATAAATAACTCTACATTATATAAATTGTTTCATAGAAAAATACAGTCAGCTTTTCTAATTCTAGAAGGCTAACAAAACCCCTTATCCAATACTCAAATAAGGATAACATAGCAAAGGAAATTATACACCAACCTTGCTGCTCAACATGTACATAAGGATATTAAGTAAAAACGTTAGCACACTTGTAAGCACGACCAAGCCAAGCTGGTTAATCCTACCAAAGCAAGGATGATTGTATACATAATTTATTACATTAATAATTATATTTTTAAAAAACAAACTGTTATGCAAACATGGAATTGAAGACACACTCCAAATTTTATTTTTTAATAACCCCAATTAAACAGAAATAGAAACTTTCTTAAACTGGAAAAAGGCAGGATGCTTTCTATTTAACAATGCTCTAGAGGTGCCAATCAACACAATTAGACCAGAAAAACATGATATGTAAGTATCAGAACGATTTGAAATCATACTGACAAAACTACTTGGAGCGAGTGTTATCTACTAAATCCAAGAGAATTAACTGCAAACTGTTAAAACCAATAGAACTTCAGCAAAGTGGCTGAAAGCAACACAGCAAGCATAACCAGTTAGAAAATAAAAGAACAACAATGTTTGAATGATATTAAAGTTTGAATTTTTTTAAAAGATGCAAAGCGGATTCTTATGAAGAAAATAATAAAATTGTATTGAAGGGATGGCTGTTTAAAACCTATCTCAGTGGGCAGCCTCAGTATTATTATAAAGATGTTGGTATTTTGAGTAAGAGAAAACAAGAACAGCCAGGAATAATAAGGTATGTTAGAAAGAAAACGGGAAATTTTCAGACCAAATATAAAAACATGTTACACAGGTAAAGTAATTACATAGATGTTAGCTAAAGGCATGGACAAAGAGACCCAGGTAGATAAAGAGACTTGGTTCATGCTACTTGTGGCATCCCAAACGAGGAGAGAGGAGAAACTATACAATAAATTAAGAAAAGTAACTATGGGGGATCCCTGGGTGGCTCAGTGGTTTAGCGCCTGCCTTTGGCCCAGGGTGTGATCCTGGAGTCCCAGGGATCAAGTCCCACATCAGGCTCCCTGCATGGAGCCTGCTTCTCCCTCTGCCTGTGTCTCTGTCTCTGCCTCTCTCTCTCTCTCTCTGTGTCTCTCAAGAATAAATAAAATCTCAAAACCAACAAACAAACTATGCACTGAAGAAAAAATTAAGTCACACCATAATCATACACATTATACAAAAATAGTCCCCAGATGGATTAAATGATGTAAAAAAACCCAACAACTATGTATTAGAAGAAAACGGAAATATTTTCAAAATCTTGTAGTAAGCACAAAACCCATAATGAAAAATACCCACAGATTTGAGCTTACAAAGGGGAAACACTTCTATTACAGGACAGAAAATCCCACTCTAAAAAGCTTAAATTGACCCACTAAAGGTATCCTCCACATATTTAATAAGAGAATAATGTGAGAATAAGAAAGATGGTAAGCCCACTTTTAGCACACACAGCAGTCTCTGTGTATCCACAATGGGGTACATCTAAGACCCCCAGAGGATGCCTGATGTGGATAGGACAGAACCCTAGATATACACTATGCTTTCCCCCTAATGCATACATACCTATGGTATAATTTAATTACAGATTAAGCATTTTAAGAGATTAACAACTACTAATGAACAATTGTAACAATGTATTGTAATAAAAATTATGTGAATGTGGTCTCTCTCAAAATATTGAACTGGATTCACTCTTCTTGTTAGGATGATGTGAGATGATAAAATGCCTATTTGAGGAGATGAAGTGATGTGAATGAGGCAGACACTGTGACAACTCAAGGCTACTACTGAGAGTCTGACAGTATGAAGATCACCTGTTCCTAGACTGCGGTTGACCGTGGGTAGCTCAAACTGCAGAAAGTGAAACCCAGATAAGAGGGGACTACTGTCTGTGAACCCAAAACAACAGTACCTTTTTGTCCATAACCCATCCCTATCTCCCTTTTACCTAGAGAGAATGATGAAAAAAAAAGCTAAATAGGAAAATGGGTAAAGAATGTGAACAATTCATAGAACAGAAATAATCAAAATGAAAACGTATTCAACAATGTGGTTTCATTTGTAATTGGAGAAACGAAAATGAAAACAAAATAATTATGTAACCACTGGACTGACAAAAAAAGCATTAATTGCACACATTAATTGCTGAAAAGCACACTTTTCAGAAAGCAATTGGGCAGAATTAATCATTTAAAGGAGCATCGCAATTCTCTACATAGGAACTTATTTCTTACAGGAAACTTGGAACCTTAGCACAAAGACATATACAGAAATGATCATTTACTGCATTGTTTCTAACAGTGAAAAATGCAAATAACCGAAATGCTCAACAGAATACTAATTAAATCACGGCACACCCATATAATGGGTATTATGCAGTTGTCAAAAGGGTGGGATAAACCCTTACATGTGGATAGCCTTATGAGAATGTTAAGTAGAAAGTTGTAGGAAAAAAAAAAGGTTGTAGAAAGGTATAGTATGATCCCACTTACATAAAAAGATAATAGGTATATATGAGTCAGAAAGTGCAACAGACTGAAATCTTGATTTAGTGAACTAAAGAGTGATTTCCATATTTTGCTCTCAATGTCTGTGTTGTTTCTACCTCCTTTCTATAGGAAAGTATTTAGGAAGTCCCTGTGTACATTTTTAAATGGATAAAGACATTTAACTGTTAATTAACGTGAATGTTCTCTGCCTATTTGAATAATGGAACTATAGAACTCAGTTCTAACAATTTCCCATTATGAACGGTTTGAGTCTTGCAGACAAGGTAATTGCCTCTTTAGAGCAAACTAGTAAGCTTATCTTCTTATATTACAATGAACTGGACCCTGTTTATAGTCCCTTAACTGTATGTATTATATACTCTTTGAAAGCTGTCATGTTAAATGTCTTCATAGTTTCATATTTTTATTCTTTTAGAATAAAAGTCATCAGTAGCTCTAAAGTCATCAGTAGTTCCCTCTGTTGGCTTTAGAATTCAAAGCCCTACCCAATGTTTCTCATACTACTTGTGCAAAGTATCTCCTCACTACCCAACCACAACTCAAAGTTCTCCATCTCAGCCAAATGGGTCTCTGGGTTCCCAAATGAACAGATCTACTATGCACCCAACCCCCATTCACACATCATCTGTAAGGTGTTAGACATATGACTAGCTCTCCAGGAATTTTTCACCCAAGATTTTATACAAAACTATAAGCATTCATGAGCTATAATGCAGATTATATACTGAACCCAGTTAAACACATTAGCTGTAATGTGAATGTAAATTGTGGGGGTACCTGGGTGGCTCAGTTGGTTAAGCCTCTTGATTTTGGCTCAGGTCATGATCTCAGGGTTGTGAGATTGAGCCCCACGTTGGGCTCGGTGCTGGGCATGGAGCCTGCTTAAGATTCTCTGCTCCTCCCTCCACCTCTACTCACACTCGCTCTCAAATAAAAAGGAATGTAAATTATGTATACAATAAATGAAATTTTCATTTTGATCCATCACTTTCTAAGATCTCAGCCTGAAGCATTTTATATGCTTTCAATAAATAGCCATTTTGGTTTAAATCAGTTATTTGAATTCTACTCCAAATAAATAGTGTAAGAGTTAAGACCATCAATTCTGAATAGTTCTACTCTGTGACCTATGGACAAGTCTAGGTTTCTTTACTTGTAAAATGTTGATAATACATGTTTCTCCTAATGGGAGACAATGTAGGCAAACAGGTAGCAGAATATCCAGTAAAACATGGCCAATATTACATTCATCTTCTTGACTAGGAAACCCCAATCGAATTGAAGAATTGTATTATCACTACTTCAAAATTTATTAATATTTATTCAATGTTGATTTGATGATTAATATTTGAGGTAGTATAGAAAGAACATGGCTTTAGAGTCAAACAGATGTGATACAATCTTTAGTCACCGCTTTGGAGAGGAGAAATCTCGGGTAAACTATAATCTCTGATTTTCCTCACATGTTAAAGAATACATACCATCAACTAACACATAGACTTATGGTGAGGACTATGTGAGATGATAATCTGTGAAAAGATTTTAATAAGGTATCCGGCACAATAAATTGTCAGGTTCTTTGATCTTAAATTTTGTTGTAATTTATCTGAATTTTACTAATGTAAAGTTAATATTCAGCAAACATTTTTTGAGACTTACTCTGTGCACTAGGAACTGTGCTGAGTACTAGACACTAACTAGTTAACAAAAACATACATCATCACTGTCTTCAAACAGTTGAGCATTCTGGAGGCAGTAGAACAGGTATTAACCAAATAATACAAATGCCAACTGTGTAAGTGCTATGGAGAGGTAAGCTAAGGGGGACACATTTGCCCTGGGTTCTGAGATGGAGCCCCACATTGGGCACTCCTGCATTGGGCATGGAGCCTGCTTAAGATTCTCTCTCTAGCCTTCTGCCTCTCCCTGCCTCTCTCCCTCTCTCAAAAAGAAACCCAGAAAAATTCTAGGGACAATCAGGAGAAAAATTCAATAGGACTAGATGAAGAGTAAGGAGAAGAAAAGTCAGGGGCAATTTTTAGATTTCTGATTTGTATTATTAGTTGAATGCTAGTTCTATTTTCAGATATACAAAGATGACCAGATTTGGGAAGGAAAGGTTATGTATTCAGTTTTTTGGCACATGTTAGGTTGAAAGAACAGTTGACCCTTGAACAACACAGGTTTCAACTGTGTAGGTTCACTTATACATGGATTTTTTCCCCTATACATTCAGTACAATAAATGTATTTCTTCTTTATGACTTGCTTAATAATATTTTTTTTTCTATTTACTATATTGTAAGAATACAGTGTTGACTATAATCAGTAAGGCTTTCAGTCAACAATAGGCTGCCAATAGTTAAATTTGGGGGAACTAAAAAGTCATATGCAAGTTTTCAACTTTCATGGGGGGAGGTGTCATCAGTGCCTCTAACCTCGCATTGTTCATGGATCAACTGCATTTTTTTAAAAATTAACAATAACAGCGACATGAAGCACACATCTTGCCACTCTTTTACTCAAAGTCCTATAATGGATTCCCATCAAACTCTAAACACAAATCCTGAGAGACATACAGTTATGATCTGGCTCTTAGCAACCTCTTGACTTTCCCTCCTACACCATTATCCCATGGCCACTTTCACTTAAAAACCATGGCCTTCTTGAAATTACTGATACACTCAACATTCATTCTTCCCTAAGAACTTTTGCACTTACTCTTCCTTCAGCTTGTCATACTTTTCTCCCCAGGTGTTCATAGTGCTTTATCCCTCACTTAATGGAAGTCCATGCTCAGATGTCATCTTTTCAAAGAATCTTCTCTGACTATCCTATATAAAACGGCCTTCCTGCTGAGAGGTTGGGATGGAATGGCAGAATGTAATCTCCTGTAGTTTTGGTGTACTAAAGAAAAAGGCCTGTCATACATAATACAAGTCTTACTCTCAAGATTTTAGAAACAAGTGGACTGAATCTAATTAAAGCTGTACCCCAAGATCAACTCCGTGGACTGAGGTGATCAATCACTTTAATGCCTAACAGAAAATAAGGTAAATCTTTTCCTGGGCGGGAGGGGGTAGGGTGGGGGAAGCACATCAACTTCAATCTATCAGTTCTTTTAGACACAGTGTCCTGCATAAAAGAAAAAAATTACAAGCCCTAGATACAGGGAGAAAGAAATATGATCAAGAAGAATGTGACTAATCAAGAAAGAAAAATCAGGTAATAGATTAAGATCCATGATGATTCAGATGTTGGAGTGCCAGCAAGATTAAGAAGAAGAAAAAAAAAAAGGAAAAGAGTAAAGAGATTTTCAAAAAAGAAATGAAATCTATTAAATATAAATAACTGAACACTCTCAAAGTAAAAATATCCACCATTTGAAATTAATTATTTGGATGGGCTAAATGGAAGACTGTACAAATCTGAAGATGCATCAATAGAAAACATCCAAACTGAAGCACAGAGAGAAAACAAGAGTAGACACAAATAGTACAACATATTTCTAATTGGAATTTCAGAGAGAAGCAATAATAGAGGAGAAGTAATATGTGAAGGGATAATGACCAAGAATTTTAAAAAACTGATACATCAATCCACAGATTCCAGAGTTTGGTAAACCTCAAGCAAGATAAATAAAATGAATATTCTAAGTAGGCCTACCATAGTCAAACTGCTGAAACAAAGATGAAAAGGAAATCCTAAAAGCCAGGAAAAAAAAAAAAAAACACATAGTACCTACAAGGAGCAAAAAGGTTTTTTATTGGCTTTGCAACAGAAAATATGAAAACTAGAAGAAAATGGAATGCAAAGTTTCAAACTAACAAAACCGCCAACCTGAATTCTGAATCCAAAGAAAATACTCTTCAAAAATAAAGGTGTGATAAAGACCTTTCAAACAAATGCTGCCACATTTGTTTGAAAAACTGCCACAAGACCTGTACTATAAGCAATATTAAAAGAAGTTCCTCAGGCTGATGGAAAGGAATTAAAATGATACTACAAAACTATCAAAAAAAAAAAAAAAAAACCAGCAAGGAGATGAGAAAATGTGTATGTAAATAAGAAAGAATACTGACTATTTAAAGTAATGATACTGTGGGATTTATAACCACAAAATATATGAAAACTATAGCACAAAGAGCAGGGAGGCAGCAAATAGAGCTGAATCATTTTAAAGTTCTTGAATTGTTCATAAAAGCACTAATATAATAACCCAAACATAGATGCTATAATCTGTAGGGTAACCACAGAAAAATCATATAATCAAGTATAACTAAAAAGTCAATAGAAGAGATGAAATAGTAGTAAGTACAGATGACCCTTGAACAACAAGAGTTTGATCTGGATTCTTTTTTTGATATAGTACAGTACTGTAAAAGTATTTTCTTTATGATTTTCTTGAATAACAATTTCTCTTCTCTAGCTTACTTTATTTATGAATACAGTAGCTAATATATACAACATACAAAATGTGTTAATCAACTATGTTATTGGTAGGGCTCCTGGTCAACAGTAGACTATCAGTAATTAAGTTTTGGGGAACTCCAAAGTTCTGTCTGGATTTTCGACTGTGTGGGGGTTGGCACTTTAAATCCCCATGTTGCTCAAAGGTCAACAGTACTTTACTGAGGTAGAAGAAGGTAGGAAAAGGAGAAAGTAAAGGAATAAAGAAAAACTTGGCAAAAAAGATAGCAAGATGATAAACTTAAAACCTACTATATTATTAATTACACCAAAAGTAAACAGTCTAAACATGCTAAAGTACAAAGATTCTAAGACTAGATAAAAAGAACAAGTGCAAAGTACAAAATGTTAACACACACTTTAAACATAAGGATATATATAAATAGGTAAATATAAAAAATAAAAGGACAGAAAAAGTTTTGTCATGCAAACAAAACTGGTATGGCTGTATTAATATCAAAGTAGGCATGAATTATTTATACAGATATGAAGTGACATTCTGTAATTATAAAAGTATAACTTCATCATAAAGGCATAATAACCCTACAATTTATGTGCTGAGACATAGCTCCAAAGTATACAAAATTGCTTCTCCTCCATCATTTCTATCTTGCTTTTCCTTTTCTATTCACCACTTTTCACAATCTGACATTATATATTTTTGTTTCCTTATTTCCCTACCCCCCTTGTGGAGATGTAAGATCCACAAGGGAAGGGACTTATTCTATCCAGATGACATTTTATCCTCTGTAACTAGCGTAACACATAGTAAGCACTCAAGAAATATTTGCTGAACAAATGAATAAAAGTACCACTAGTAACTTATATTCTCAGTGCTTACTTTTAAAGTTTATAGGATACATGTTATTTTCTTCAGTTATGTAATCCTTTAACTTAAATAATACTTAGGAATCTCCATTAGCCAAACTTTACATGAGAAGTTTAAACAAAAAGCTTCTAAGAATGTTACTGGGAAATATTTTTTTCTTTTTCATGCAACAAAGGCTCCAAAATAAAAGATCTAAACGTGCCTTTCTTCATTTAAACATATTTAAATATATATATATATTCACATAAATAAAATAATACAATTACATATTAGCTTTCATGTTTATTCAACTTCACAGAAAATCCAAAAGTGTGTCTGAAATTGGCTATCTATCTAAATACCAATTGTTCATTATGGTGACATAATACTATGTGGTAGGGGAGATATGCCTAAGTTAAACAAATTCTTAAATTCCTGACCATTCTTCAAGTGGGCAAAAGGAAATCTTAAAAATCAAACTTACAAGTTGTAAGAAGATACAGAAAGTAATTTAACCTTTAATACCTGGAACAAGTTTTACAGCCACATTTGTAATTTACATATACAGTGGAGATCACTGAAAAAAAGCTTCCTGTTGCACTGCAGCAAGAAATCTTATTATAATGTAGATTAAATGAACTTGCTACAGAGTGCAGCAAGATAACCTCACTGAAGAATCATAAGATTTTCATAATGGAACTTGTTACAGTGAGTTAAACATTTTCTTAATTTTATACAGCACATATTTTCAAAATGACCATTATCACTGAAGAGTTTGCTAACCATTGTTAGCAATTACTGTTGTATACATACTTAATTTTACTTTAGTTATAGTATGTGGCTCTCCAAATGTTAGCACATGAAGTGTTAAGTTTAAACATAATAATAAAATAATCCCCTAAAATGAAGATTCAGGACATCAAAACTTTGATCATTATTGCACCTATTTTTCTACAGAAAAATGGAAAATTTACATCAGAATCCTCCCAAAAAGTGAACAGACAAGTTGTAAAAAACCACAGACTTATTGGCATTAAACAAAATCTACAATGAACATTTTTTGTGAACTGATGTACAGAATTAATGTGCAATGAAATTTGGTTAATTATGATCATGCAAATAAAAATCCTCCACAATCATTTTTTCATTATGTTTTATAAAATGGTCTTAAAGATATACTTCCATAAACATTTCCGGTGCAATTTAGTCAATGACAAAAATACAAAGCTATCCCTTATTCTTTATTTTATAGATTTAAAAACATGCCTTTGTACTGCTGAGATACAAACAGCGTGTTTGGGAGAACTGAGCTCATGAAACGGTTAAAAACCAATGTATCTTGGTCCAACATTAGCTGCCTTGTATACAGCAGCCTCCCATAATCACTGGTGTCAGTACTGTTGGAAATGAAGAATAGTTAAATATTGAGAGATTAAGACACAATTCAAAAACATTTTTTTTAAAAAAAAAAGGCCATTTCATAAACATGAAGAAATCTTTAAAAGAAAAATAATCACATCAATTGTGATATACATTGGAAAATAGTAAAATGTCATTTTCCAAAATAGTAGTTTCTTTATTATATCCCCTATCTATTATAACCAATTTTGGAAATATACCTTAAACATAATGGCGTATTATATGAAAATGCTCCGTTAGTCAATGTGATAAATTTAATAAGTTAGGATATGATTTTCTTTTCTGATGTTAACTGTGAGAAAACAAAAGAACAGCACCTGAAATACTAAAATGAATTTAGGCAAGCATTAAGTAGTAACTTTTATGTTTGGTTCAAAATACAGTTTATAAAACTGTATAAATGATACTGACTTAAGCAATTTGTTTCTAGATTTTGCAGATTATGATGAAGGAAAGAAAAAGAACTGGTCTAAATCCAAATAAATTTCCACTTCCCCCAAATCTCGACGAAGTAGAATTTCATTCAAAATTTATAAGATTGTGATACCTACAGTAGCTCAGATAGTTGGATATATCACTCCCACCCTGCTTCCCCCCCTCCCACCAAAAAAAACAAGTTTTTGGCTCCAAAATAAAGTACAATAATAAACTCTTGATGAAAAACTATGTTATGGGGCAATCTATCATATACTATACTAAATATGAATTTACAGAAAAGAGCACATCCCATTTTCAGCACTTTTTCATAAACATGCAACTCACTATAAAATACAAAACACTTGCTTTCAAGAACAGCTTTATAAAGACACACTGCATCAATAAAATTTTTTCTTTCTGATTAACTTTACACTGTTATGGAGAACTGGAACTTTTCTATGTGTATATATCAGATTTTATATTATAGTGTAATAATTTGCATTTTCTGAACATAATGTTCAAGAGGAAATATCTATACACAATAACATTCTAGACTATTAAAACTAATTCAAATTACAGAATTTTATTGATACAGTAGATTAATAAAAACTGAAAAGGGATGATGATAAAATGGGATAAAGAATTCAGTACATTATTTTATAACACACTCTTTAAAATTAAAATATTTTAAATCTCTCTTTTCTTAAAATTTTCATTGCCATGAAAGGCCAGAAAATTCTGAGACCAATACTGAGGTGTAAAATAATCAAACTTCAGGACTATTTCACAATTCGCATGGTGCCCTCCCATCGGAGGCATCATTCAGGTGTGATGGCAGACAAGTTAGCACCTCTGAAGATTAAGGGTGCCTAGGAGTAAACACTAGGTAAAATACACAAGGGAAAGAGACCATTTAACTCTCCAACAAACAATGACATCAAGAAAATGACACCATTTGTTGAAAATATTTTTTTCACAGTAAAATTGCAGAGAATACAAATACAAACACTGACAGATTACTGCTTAAGATCTATCCTAACAAACTCTTTCCAAATCAATAGATCCAATAAACAGTTGGGTACTGTCAGTTTAAAGCCGCAGATAAAAGCTATACAAGCACTTTAGAAGTCAGAAACATTAAAAAATAAAAAAAAGAAAAAGAAAGAAAAAGAAAAGATATATTTACAGGTTTCTTCTTTAGTTTATGTCTACATAGCCATCGCACATCACACTTCCACAAGACTCCATAGTCAATGTTATCACCAAGCGTATGGCTAAAGCGCTGTGACCACAAGTACATGAGGTCATCACAGGAAGTTCCAACTGTCCACTTTCTGGCAGTCCCACTTTGTGCATCAAAGGCTTTCCTTAGCCTCAAGCTTGACAAAAAATGCTTCTTCTCAAAGCTTTCACACAAAAAGTTAATTACATTTGTTCATCGCCTTTCCCTTTTAGAACTTCGCCGCCGTACCTTAAAAGAAAAATCACCAGATGCTTAATTAAAATATTAGACATAGCAGTGATTATTTTTTAACCAATCATTATTCTTAGTTGTTCCTGATTTTCTTTGCTTTTCTTCACTGGAAACCTTTCTGCCTCACCATCACGTATTTAGACCTTATACTATCTGAATGTCCACAGACAGCCCTTCCCACAATAGCAAAAGAGAAAACTTTTACTTTTCTATTTTATAATTTTAAAGAAAAAAGAATGGAAATCAATGTCAACAGCAAGAAAAAAACAATTCCAAGTATCTTTTCACTTAATGTTTCTGTGATAAAAGAAAACATTTGATCCTTATGAACTTAGGTTTACAGTTATCATTCTGGGAAAACAGTAATTGAATGTGGATCCTAGCAATTATCAAATACATGGAAATAATTTTTAAATTCAGACATATTACAATTTACTGGCAAGTACTAATAAAAGCATAAAACTTCAGTTCAAAAAAGACCTCTATTAAGAGGAATAGAAACAAAATAGGATTTTATTAATTCAATTAATTTATGGTGCAGTTTTTTGGATGAAGACATTAATCACAATGAATTCTTTAGTCTTATTTCTACATTTAAAACAATTAAAAAAAAAAAAACGCTTTAAGAAACAAACCCAACAACAAATTGGAGACTACACAGTTGACCTATTTTTCTGTGGTCTTAACCCTTTTACATAAATGAATCTTGATGCAGACAGAAGTGATTATGTTAAATAGCACAGAGGGGCAGGAATCAACTCTGGGACTAGATCTCAGAACAGAGGTTTCTCAAACAAAGATGGCTAACTCTGCTGATCCAAAGACTCACCATTAGTGTAGCATCAATAGTCCCTACTTAAATGTGTTAACTGTATTTCTTGTGTTAACAGACAAAGCCATTCTTTACGTAAAAAAAAAAAAATTATCTCAGGAAGAATCGCATTCCTACTTTTGTAAAAGGAATGTTTGTTATCCATTTTATACATTTCATTTCAAAGGTGTGATTTTTATCCTATATGGTTAATTTCTACTTTCTACTGTGAAACTCAATGACAAAAGTTAAGAAACATAAACCACAGTCTATTTAACATAAAACAGAGCTCTAAAAATCAAGGTATAATTTAAATTCCTGAAGTATCAATATCAGACAGCTACTTGTTCTTCTCTAGATTCAGCCTTCAGCTTGATATTTACCCTTTCACTAGGCTACATCTGTTATTCTTAGTTAGAGTCTCAGGATTCCATAAAGGATGTTCCCTAATTATCCAAGCTGATAGATGAAACACCACCACAAATTAATGGAGAAAAGCAAACAAATACTTAGAAGTAACAGCAAGTGCTACATATCTCTTACCAAATATTTACCAACTCTATTTCTATATTCTATACTATTACACATAGTACTTTAATAATAAACACATACATTTACTGTAGAAACTTCCTCTTCCTCTGTTTCTTCCTGTGGAATATCATCGACAGGAGAGCTACCCTGAAACACATCTACTTCTTCACTTGAATCATTTTCTTTAGTAGCTGCTTGTTTGGAGCGTCCTACACGGCTAGAGTAAAACAGATGAATAAAATGAACATTCTGATCTTTACATAGTAGATTACCTCAAAGAAAATGCTTTAAATACTTCATAAATTCTCATTATCATTTGTATCCTCTATTACCTTATAAAACAAATATTTTTCTTATTCTAAATCCTAAACTAGTGTTTATTCCTAGAGTTTCACCTACAAACATTGACCAAGTAACAAAAACGTGTAACTGAGAGCAATACCAAAAAGGATTTTAAGATATAAACTAAAGTTTGCTCTTCCCTTTATTTTTCCCAACTCAATAAAAGGCATCTGCATCCAGTGAGCTGCCCAAAACAGAAAATTTAGAGTCCTTCTTAATAGTGTACCATTCTTTATCTGGCCCCATAATTCTTACAATGAAATCTCAAATCCTATTCACTTCTCTTCACCTCTACTGCTACTACACATCCAAACCATTCTCATCTCTTTACCTCTTCTCTAAAAATGTAAAAACAGCTGATGTCACTCACTACTCCTTGACAACTCCCTATATACAGAAAAAAATCCCATAAATCTCCTTAACATAGTATATAAGGCCCTGCACACAGTCCTTGGCTACCCATCCATTCCTCTTTCCATTCCCCAATTCCTCACAACAACAATTTGGCAAATTCTTACCTACCTTCAACACTCTTGGCCAACACTGAATTGGCCAAGATTTTTCCTACTTTGGAACTTTCAAATCCAATGTTCCCTCCAATTGTGTTCTTCTTCCTGTTCCCCATCAGCCTAACTTCTACTATCCTCAAGAAATCAACTGTCATTTTCAAAGAGAAAATTTCCCAATTCCCTAGCCCTCCCATTACGTTCTCTTACAGTACCCTGTATTTTTTCCTTAGGGCACATATCACAATTTAGGATTCCAATTTATGTGTGATTAAGTAATGACTACATGCCCATTTAGATGATAAATTCCATGAGGACAAGAATCATGTCTATTCTGTGCAACTATATCTCCCAGCACCTAGTACTCTCCGAAACACAGGAAGCAATCAATTATATGTAATAGATACCATTTAATCAAATGTATCCCTCTCTATATTTTTTATTTGCATGTATATTTTTTTCTTTCTTTTTTTAGATTTATTTGAGAGAGGGAAAGCAAAAGACAAGCACAAGCGGAGATGGAAGGGCAGAAGAACAAACAGATTCCCCGCTGAATCAAGAGCCCAGTGAGGGGCTTGATCCCAGGACTCTAGCATCATGACTTGAGCCAAACATATGCTTAATTGACTGAGCCACCAACGGGCTCCTGAATGTATATTCTTTAATTAAAAACGTTTTTGAGTACAGCTAACACACAATGTTACATTAGTTGCAGCTGTATAACATAGTGATTTGACTTGTTTATACATTATGTTATGCTCCACACAAGTGTAGTTCCCATCTGTCACTGTACAATGCTACTACAATATCATTGACCATATGCTCTATGGTCTGCCTTTCTTTACTCCTGTGACTTATTCCACATCCACATTGGAAGCCCATATCTCCCACTCCCCTTCAACCATTTTGCCCATACTCCCACTACCATATCTCTCTGGCAAGTATCACCTTACTCTCTGTAGGTTAACTTTTTTTTTTTTTAATTAAGAATACAGCTTATCACTTATCTTAGATAATCTAAAGTATGTACTGTTTAAATTCATGCTCAAACCAAGTAATTTTTCTTACTCAATTCAATTTTTCAGAGTTAGCAGAAGAAAACACAGGAATTACATAGAAAATACAATCTTTCTCAAATCCACTAATGTCAAAACAAGAGAGGCAGATCATAACATATGAAGGGATCATTCCCCATGAAGGGAAGATACTTTTAAGACAGAATACAGAGTCTTTTATTGCACTGATTTTTTTTAAATTTTTTAAATTTATGATAGTCACACACACACAGAGAGAGGCAGAGACACAGGCAGAGGAGAAGCAGGCTCCATGCACCGGGAGCCCAACGTGGGATTCGATCCCGGGTCTCCAGGATCGCGCCCTGGGCCAAAGGCAGGCGCCAAACCGCTGCACCACCCAGGGACCCCCTATTGCACTGATTTTTAAAAGACACACTTGTGTGGTTTAGAATATTTGTATGAGGACTTGTGTCATTTTAGGAGACGATAGGATAATCATTTAAGCCCTTGATTTTGATGTCCAAATATAAACAAATTAAAGTTATAAGCCTAAAAGATATTTGTTATTTCCTCAATATAAAATTAATTGCGAGAATTTAATATTCCTTAAGAATTTGTTTAAAAACAGTTATTTTCTGTAACTGAATCCAAACACATTCACAAAGCTACCACAAAAATATACTTACCTTTACTTTTTACTGAGGAAAAAATTAAATGGAAGAGAGCATGAAGTAGCTAGACACTCAGGCACTTTTCCTCTTCCTGTGCAATATACAGGAATAGGAAATACTTCCAAGGTAACTTAAGTATTGAGCAAAGGTGTTCTGGCAAGTCTGAAAATCCAAGGCACTGATGTAATTATGTAATGGGATTACTCTCAGAAAAACTTAAGAATTTCTGACTAATGGAAGACATGCTATTCTAGTTCTACTTAAGTAACTGAGAAAACACAAAGTATACAGATTAGGGACTGATGCTCCTGCTACTTTAACAATCTTAGGCTGTAACTTCTTATAAACATGTTTGTGTGAACTTTCTGAAACTATTTATATGTAGATATGGATGTGTCAATTTGATTAGAAAAGAAAATCAAAGCACCAAAAACTTCAGATCTACATATAATTTCTGTGGATGTAATTTAAAAGAAAATAATGCCTGTTATTTTCCTACAGCAAAGAATAAAAATAAAAATGTAAAAAAAAATTTTTTTTAAGTTGCTGACGAGGAACACTAAGGAAAAACCGTAGTATGGAATGACAAGGCAATCTGGTCAGTATGATGTGATTATTTAAAAATATCTTCTCATTTCTTTAAGTACTATAAACTCTCTATTGGAATAATAAGCTGTTTGGTATTCATTTAAAAAGATTTGCCTAAAACCTGTAAAAATGTACAAATATTGTCAGAGAATTAGTTGGGATATCAATAACCTAGGTAAGTTTATAAAAATTTTATCTTACCTAGTATAATAGGAATAAATATATGGGATTTTAAATACAGCCCTATGTATATTTGAAAATTTGTGAACTTTTGCAAAATAATTGGAAACTGGTTTGAAATTTAATATTATTTACAACTTACACATTTTTTTTTGGTTGTGATGGTGATGGCGTTTTTGATGGTCTTCCTCGTCCTTTCTGTGGTGTGGATTGTGTGGATTCAACTGCACTAGTTTCAGGAGATTCTGCTCTGCTTTGGGGGAAGACCCAAATGTGGATAGCATCAAATTATGATTTAAAACATAGTTACTAAATATATGCAGATTAGAGTTACACGCACTCACCTCTGTTGTGCTCTCCTTGATGTTCGGTGCTGTTTGCTCTTTGACTTCTGTTCTGTGTTTCCACTTTGTCTTTCTTCTTCTTCCTCTTCTTCTGGTGCTGAAGGTCCAGATTTTTTTTTGGCTCCTTTTTTAGAAGTTTTCATTGTTGGCTCTTCCTTTGGTGTACCTCCACCAAGAGGTTTAGGTGGTCGGCCTCTTTTACCTTTTTTTGGTGGACTATTCTGTTCATCCTCATTTTCTAATATATCTTCTTTGAGCCTCTTTTCCTCAGGCCACTGTTGTTCATCTGATTCTGAAGCCGTATGGCCTCTCTTCCGTCCACGCTGACTGCCTTTAGGTTTCTGTTCCTGTACCAACTTAGTGAGGTCATCCATACCTAATTTCTCTTCTGAATCTGTGACAGGTGTTTTTTTCCGGCTTCTAGGTTTGTCCAATTCAGACTAGGAATAAAAACCACAATTTCAAACTTAAAATTGTTAGTATGCATTTTGAAAAATAAAACAAAAACTATGTTACCCACTTATGTCATAAAAATGTGCCTAAATAAAATGTTGAGTTCTTAAGCATATGAGAACCATAACTACTTACTTGTATTTTAACTAAAAAAAACTATCTAGAGTAAGAGGATAAATTTTTATCATTACTTAATTAAGCTAGAGGGCCTTAAATGGAAACATTCTAAGATTAGTATTCTATTAAATTTTAAATTTTAATGAAGAGTTATTTATTAAGTTCCATGCAAGAACAATGGCTAACTTTACTAAAGTATAATGGATCTGCTTTGATAGTCAATTTAAGTAATTCTAATTTTACTACACAGTATATAAGACATAAAATAACTATGTTATGTATCATGCTCAGACATCATAATAGAACTACTTTTATAAATGGAGGTTGCAAGATACAAAAGTTAAACATATTCATTATTAAAAATTTTGAAAACACTTCTGAATCAGATGCTTCTTCTTCCCATGTACAACCAAGAAAACACAAAAACAATTTAAATGATTTAATCAGTAACTCAAGTTTAAAATAAAAGCCTATTCACGTTCAGAGAATTTATTCTTCTCAAAAGAAATCAATTAACAGTATGAACCCTTATAGCTCTCCATACACATACAAGTATAAAACCCATTATTAAGTACATGTAAATTTTATTTCCAAAAGTTTGTGCCAATTTATATTTTTAAAAATCAGTGTAAAGAAAACAACAAAAATTATCTGATTTAATTAGCCATTTTGTTTCCTGTCTGCAAACTTCCTAATAATGTCATTGGTATTATATTCTTTGTCTACTTACATACTGGAGTCTTAATATTTTAATCTACATTCTTCTATATCTTTGCATATACATAAATTTTATTTCCTATTTGTTATGGACTGAATTGTGTCCCCACAAAATTCATATGTTCTGTTTGTGTTCCACATCACCACCAATGTGATGCTACTTGAAGATAAGGCCTTTGAGAGATACTTCAGTTGAGATGAGATCAGGAGGGTGGGTGGGCTCTCATAACAGAATTAGTCCCTTATGGGAAAGACACCAGAGACAGCTCTCTGTCTCTCTCTCCACCATGTGAAGACACAGTGAAAAGGTGGCCATCGCAAACCAGGAAGCAATCAGCCAACTTCGATCTTGGAATTCCCAACCTTCAGAATGGTGAGAAAATTCTGTTTTTTAAGCCACCAGTTTCTGGTATTTTGTTACGGTAGCCTGAGTAGACTTAGACATTATCGTATTTTAACAGGATTTGAGATGAAGGTCTAAACTGTTTTTCCTCTCCATCTCCCCAAAGAGTATTCCAATCATTTCAAAAAAAATCACTCACTTGTAATACTTCATTTATTTTGTATTATGTTTTAAAACTAAAAAATGTTTTTGGGCTATTGTAACAGCAGCATAATATTTTACTAATTATAAATAAATACATTTGTGTCTGGCTGGGCTGATATTATTACTCCTCTTTTTAATATTCATTTGTTTTTCTACATGGACTTAAAATCCCACCGGAATTTTATAAATACATACAGATTCATTTAGAAAGAACAGTCATCTTTTCTTACTCGTTTTTCACATTAAAGAACATGGCATGTCTTCTTTCTCTTCAAGTCTTGTATATTTCTCAATTTGGATATTTTCTCCATTATAGGATCCCCCTACTTCTTCTTTAAGGTTATATTTAGATTGATAGATCTATCTATTTTTGTTGTTGTAGTGGTTATTGTGGTGAAGCAAATCTCCTTTCCCCCAAGTGTATAATTGAGATAAGAAAAAGAACCAGAGGAAAGCTGGTTATACACATAAAAACATCCACATATATGGCTACCATGCTAAATTCTTAGTTTTTCAATTGCTTCTCTTATTTTTCTAAGAGAACAAAAAATAAAAACAAATTTGTCTCTTTTCCATCGTTGTATTTTTGACTATTTCATGTATTCTTAAATTTGTCAAACATTCTAGAATAATCTTAAATAACAGTGATGATGAGAGGTTGCTTGTTTTGCTGATTTTTAATAAAAATGTTTCAAGTGTTTTGCCTTAAGAAGAATAACTTAAGAGGAGTAACTGAATCAATGATTATTGACTTAAACAGATAAAACTTTCAGCATGTTAAAGAAATATCCTGCTGGTATTAGCTTATTAAGAGTTCCTATGTATCAAGAATGGATTTTAAGTTGTATTTATGTCTTCCTTACAAGACTTGAGATTATCTTGTTAGTATTCTTATTTGGTATATTGATCTGCTATATCATACTAAAAGATATCTTGGCATTAAATTTATCCTATGTTCTAGGAAAAACAGACCCATAAGTGATTGGTTTTTAACTTATTTAGAGTTTTGCACATAAATTAATAATTGTCATTACTCAGAGATCCAAAGATAAGGGAAATATTCAATTAAAACTAAATTTAAAATTGTCACCTCCAATGTTAAATGTTACAATTCACTTTGATGTCCAAAAATGTGATAAGGTGGTTCGATTCCTTTATGCCCTGGAAAAGGTTGGTGGTAAACAGGAAATGTAATGTCTGCCTTCTTGAGAATACTATAAAATAATTTAGTTTATTACTAAAGCACTGTATTCTCTAGTTTTTTATTTTGCACTGCATTGTCTTAAGAACAGAGAGAGTACATATAAAACTGAGGTTAGAAGCAGGAATAGGGAAAATATATTATTCATAAAATTAAAAATATTAATATAAATATATATGGAGAATAATTCCTTTGTGGTGAAATTTTCATGTCAAGGTGGTAGCATATGCAAAGACAGTACTCTTTCACTATAATCTACTGGTCTTTATTGTTTTTTTTTTTTAATATTTTACTTATTTATGAGAGACAGAGACAGAGAGGCAAAGACACAGGCAGAGGGAGAAGCTGGCTCCTCACAGGGAGCCTGATGTGGGACTCGATCCAGGGACGGGGATTACGCCCTGAGCCAAAGGCAGACGCTTGACCGCTGAGCTACCCAGGTGTCCCTAATCTACTAGTTTTTAAATTGAACTTTTGTCTCATAATGCTAACTCTTTGAGGCTATTTCAGTTGATATTTAGTAATGCAGTACATATAGTATTTCTGAAAATGGATGCAATATTATACAAAAGGCAGCCAAAGGCCTCCACTATAATTACACATATCAATCTCAAAAGTTCAGAATTTCAAAACTTTTCTATGAAATATAGACTTTCTTCTTCATTGCTCTAAAAGGTAGAACTAAATATAGAATTTATAGGATAAAAAAACATTAAGAGTTCATCACAATCATGTTTTCCAAACTTGGGGGAATGTGGGTGGGATAAGGGAGCAGGACAGTATGTAGGTATGGGTGGCCTAGCTGATGTTTCCAAAAAATGAGAGAAATTACAAGCTCTCCACCTAAGGCATTTTCAAGCATGTGGTAACCAACTCTCATAAATGCTAATGAAGGAATTTCTGCATTAAGTGAGAAGTAGGACTAGAAGACATAAATACCTTTTCCAATTCAAGGTTCTCTTCTATAAATCCAGATAACAGGATTCCTTTCTGGCTAAGCGATCAATTTTTAACTCTGCTTGGGCAAAATTTTTAAACAGCCAATAAAAATCAGAATTTACAGTATAGTTAGGATTTAGTAAGAATTTTAGAATTATAATATTTTAAGTGGAAAGAAAAACAATCTGGCAAAACAAAGTACTGGAGAAACTTGAAAACAACTAAAAATAATTTCAACTTTTTGGGATAGGTAATGTTGGGACAGTGGAAAACAAGAAGGGCAATAAAATTTCAGCGAAACCAAAGTTTTTTATTAATAACATTCCACCTCTACTGAGTAGATTCAAATGCATTTTTTACTTTATAGTAATTATTAATCAAAAATATTGATCTTTATAATAAAATGGCAGCAACACCAATTAACTTAGGCTAATTCATTTATTCTGATAAACCTTACCAGCCAAGTAGCCAAATTTTACAGATAAGAAACTTGATTCAGAGAACCTTAGTGATTATTCAAGAAGTGTTTAAAACTAAACTAGAAGTCAAAATGCGTTCAATTATTAAGGCTATCAGGTTGTTTTGGAATACATAACTGTATTCTGTATCTGCACTAAAACTTAAATCTGTCTTTAAATGACACTTATAAATTGTTTCTATCATAGAAGTTATCATTGTTATTAAAATTTAAAAACTAAGAAGGTAAAACTGTAACATTTCCTACTATTTGCATTTTCTTACTAGAAGTTTGTTTAGTAATGAAAGCTCAAGAAGTCATCTAAAATGGAGGAACCTTTAAGGACCCTCATTCTACTTCCCCTCTCTAATGCTAAGTCTAAACTTACTGTGTTTTAAAAACAACAACAACAACAACAACAACAACAACAACAGACCCCAAGCAGTTCTGAGTATGGGACTGGCATGTTTGATTTACAAGATCTACAGAGATCACTTATTAGAATGATAAGAAATACAAGAGATTCAGTATGCTTAAATTTCTTGGTAGAGGAGAATTATAAAAAATTTGTGATTAAAACCATTAAAAGAAAATCAAATGTCGAATTTGGGAGTAATATTAACTGGTTTCAGTGTAAAAATTATTTTTGTCATTATTATTATAATTATTATAAAATCAAACCAAATATCTCACCCTTACAAGATCAGAGTCGTCTCTCTTGTCACTTTTTTTTCCTGGCAAAGGTGAAGACATTGTATAATCTTCATTTTCACTGTGATCCATTTCAGAGCTATCAAGCCTTTTAATATAGACATTTGTAATTATTATTACAATGAAATAACCTTAAAAGTTTTTTCTGTTCCCTAGTGTAGCTTTACAGTTTTATGAGGAAAAGTTTCATTCTTTCAAAAAAAAGTATCCATTTTATTCTATCATATTTAGCACCTAACCAACAAGCAATGAATCATATTTAATTTAACATAATAGGGAAACCTTAAAAATCACAAACTTAGTTTCTAAGTCTTTTTTAAAAAATTATATTTTGGAGTGGGTACATAAAGTAAATTATAGCTTCTCTTGTTATCAAGTTGGATTGGCCTATATTACTTTAATTTGCACTTTCCCCTATCTCTCCCATATACCCGTTCTACTTTTTCTTCTCTGTACTCTTAACACCTTCACATATAGTAAAGTTATTATGTTTATTCTCTACTAACTTCCCCTGCTAGAATGTAAGCATGAATCTTTTGTCAATTGTACTTAGCAATTTATATGAAGCACTTACACCAGTGCCAGCCATAAAGTAAGCATTCAATAAATACTTAATAAATGAATTAATAGCACATGCTCTCATTTATTGGTATAAAGGATGTCTTCTGTCCTAGATCACATCCTTAATCTGGCTTTAAAAACCATTTAAACATTGTTAAGTCCTAAATCTCAATCTCTGGCTCAGAAGCTACCCTGAGCTCTAGGCTCACATACTCAATTGCCCACCTCACTTGAATTTCTAATAGGCATCTTAACTTTAACACAGCCAAAACAGTCATTTGGACACTTCTACATCTCAGTAAATGGCATCACCACCTATAGAAATATTCCAGCAGAAAACCTAGGATGCATCCTTAACTATTTCCTTTCCATAACCATTCACATCTAATCCATCAAGCAAGCCTATCTGGATCTACCATCAAAGTAAATCCTAAATTTTGACAATCAACCATCTTCCTCTCTCTTTATCCCTTCCCTGAATTACTATTAGCTGACTCCTAATTGTTTTTGTTTTTGTTTTTTTTTTTTTAACCTCAATTCTAGTTCCTCTATTCTGCACCAACAATCAGGGCAATCTAATAAAAGTACAAATTAGATCACTAGGCTCCTCAGCAATATCTTAGCAAAGGGGGAAAAGTCAAAGCCAATTTTGAGGCATTAAGCCTAAATGACTGGGTGAATTAGATCATTTTTTATTATATCCAGGAATTTGACAAGAAAAACCAGTTATTTAGGAGGTGGAAATATTCTGGTCATGTTGAATATGAGGTCGTCCACTAGAAAATATCCAAATGATATAGGTGAAGGGCCACTTAAGTATTAACCACTAATATGTATTAATACAGGAGTCTAAAACAAGACCTATAAATGTAATTTTTGTTCAATTTCTACTATATTATTTATCACCTGACAATTTATTCATTACAAGAAAAGTGATAAGACATTTTAGAATATTTCCTTTCTTTATTGATTGGTTATGAACAATACAAAAGATAGTACAGTTAAGCCCTGTACAGGGTTTTGCTAACAAACGGTGTACTAAGCCCTATGCTAAAATTAGTGAAAGTGTGAATTATTTTCCCTTTCTTTCTTAAAAAGAAAAATCTGTAGAGCATGATTTGAAAGTATAATTTAAAACAATTTTTTTAAGTTTATGCATGTACACAGGAAAAAAATGTCAAACCAGAGTATAAAATGAGCTCCCTCCTATTCTAGAGTACCATAAGATGTTGTATACTCTTCCCCAAACTTTCTATGCATATGAAAGCCAATGTGAATACAAATCCTTTCTAAGAACTTGAAAATACTGTAATATTATTCTATTAATTGTCTTTTTTTATTCAATAATTGGTTGTGAAAACAATTCATATTGGCTCATACCTCATCACTTTAACAATTATGTATTCCAATGTATGGATATATAATATAACGGTTTTACAAGTGCTAAACATTTAGCTTATGTCTACTAACACAGGTTATACCAACAAGCTAAAATATAAAAGGCTAAGATGGAGAGCCTGTCTAAAATAAGAGAGCAAATAAATAGGAACTTGTAAATGGCTACAAATGTTAAATGGGAATGTTCAGGTATGCACTGATTTCCATTCACTGACATTAAATGTTTTGGGTTACACATTTTAGATCTCACTGCCTTGTTGGAATCCTTAAGTGCAAAGTATGACATTTCTTAGGTACTTACCTCCCTTTTATTCTTCCAGGAGAGCTTGGATTTGAGCTGCTGCTTGCATTGCTTACAGTTTCCATTCGTGATGATTTTGTCTGAGATTGCTTGCCTGCCGATGAAAGTGGCTTATTAACAGCTCCTAGAACATTGGTTGTTTTAGGCTGAAATGAAAAATGCATATCTTTCTATTAAAGCCAAAAGAAATTTACATGTAAAAAACCATAAATATCTGTCAAAGTGTTTATGTACAAATCACACACACAAATATGCCCATCCTTAAATAAAGTAAGGATCTTGAATAGACTATTACTTGAAAGAGTGAAAAACCAAATAGATGGCATAACAATTAAGTTTCTTAGGTATCTGAAGGAAGAAGCTTACATAAAAAGTGAGAATAAAATGTGTAGTCAATAATAAAAACAGATAACCACACTCTTCCTTTGGAAAGACATAATTAGATTAAGATGTTTTTAACTTTAAGATTTTTACCTTGATATAACAGGATAAGATACTTAAGGATCAAGCTCTGTAGGGCTTGGCTTTATTATAAGCTACAATTTATGTATCTCAGCTTGCATCTATATAGTAAGCATAATTATTTCTAACTAGTAAGTGGAAGACATCTAATAATTGTGTTTTCTATCTTAAGATACATCAATTTTTAAAGAAATACAGAAATAACATAATTATGTCAATAAACATACTAAAATAAACTATCACATAAAAATCAGAATGACATTCAAAACGTACTTTTCCAGGTGTGAAAAACGATTTCATTTCTGGAGGCAGATAATTTTTGGTGTTACTGAAATTCTACAAGCAAGGGAAAAAGTTGCAGTCAGTGAATACTGAAACACTATACATGAGGTGGTTTGAAGCCAACAAAGCATACATCAGCTTTTGTTTTATAGTACATAATAAAATATATATTTAAATATATATTTAAATAATCAGTTCAAACACAAAATTTTGGGCATTGATTTCAAATATTGTAACAAAGGGCACCTGGGTGGCTCAGTCGGTTACGCATATGACTCTTGATTTCAGCTCAGGTCATTGAGCCCTGCATTGGGCTCTGCACTGGGAATGGAGCCTGCTTAAGATTCTCTTTCCGTCTCCCTCTGTCCCCCCCCACCCCCCAAAAATAAATACTATAATAAGCTAAAACTAATTTTATACCAACTCCAGTATTAAAAACATATTCACACTCTAACGTGTTAGAGCTCTAAAAGCACATCTGTAACAATACCTCCAGAGAAGAGACCAATCACATATTCCTATCATCTTAATCACAACAAGGTGAATGCTTAAAAGCAAACAGTCCCTTTTAGCTGAGTGAGCCTACATACAAGGGTTTTATAAATCTCTACACGTTGGTAAGACTTTAATTGGTATTTTGCTTAAAAACAAACACAAAAGCAAAAACAGTAGTGTAGTTTCCATACTCTCAGCCAACAGACTTAGGTGCATTATGAACCTCTAAGAGTAATTCCAGAAAACACCTATTATCTCATGGAATACTTGAGTTTTGTAAAAGTGGTTTGAGAACATTCTTATAATGTTCCCTGGGTCTTAAACCTGTTCCAGTGCTTGTTCTCTGCTTGTTTCTTAATACCAGTTATGAATCTCAATCAAAGGCTTATAACTTCAGACTGTGTCTATCAGCATTCTCTTTCCCATTTTGGATCAATGGCCAATAATGACAGATCTATATGCTCTGACCACATTTTTGCCTCAAATCACACAATAGCATAAAACTCTAATCACAAACTCTCGACCACCTTAACTAATCTCTGACCCTTATTTGTGTCCTCTGGTTTGGCCCATATGCTACTCTTGAACCACATTAGTACGATGCATGGTGAGTTTTCCATAACATTAGTCGTACATTAGCTTTTGATATTGATCCTTCCTAATCTTTCCACAACCTAGTGCTGAGAATACATTTTATTTCAATCTATACAAAATCTAAAATAACTACCTTATCAGGTTGGGTGAAAAAACGAGCTGGTAGTACTGGGTCTTTAGGAGATTCCAAACTGTATGTAGTGCTCTTTGACATGATGATATTCATGGCAACATCACACACAGTGTACAGTTTCTGCAATAGTATTAAAAAAAAATAAGGTACTTAAGTTGGCATCCTTGACTCGGTGAATTAGAAGTAATTCTAGAACATGCATTTTGTACAGGCATACCTCAGAGATACTGCAGATTCAGCTCTAAATTACCACAATAAAACAATGTTGTAACCAAGTGAGTCAAATGAACTTTTTGGTTTCCCAGTGCACACAAAAGTTATGTTTATACCATGCTATAATCTACTGAGTGTGCAACTGCATTATGTCTAAAAACCAACATACAATGTAATTATAAGTAATTTAAAAATATTTTATTGCAGGGGTGCCTGGGTGGCTGAGCATCCAACTCTTTATCTCAAGTCTTAATCTCAGGGTCATGAATTCAAGTACTGCACTGGGCTACATGCTGGGCATGGAGCCTACCTTCATTCATTCATTCATTCATTAAAGAAAATTTCATTGCTGAAAATGCTAACCATCATCTGAGCTTTCAGTGACTTGCGATCTTTTTGCTGGTCCAGAGTCTTGCCTCAGTGTTGATGGCTCATCAACAAATATGATATTTGTTGATGGCTTATCAACAAATAAGACAATAATGAAGTCTGCTGCACTGAATGACTCTTCCTTACATGAACAATTTCTCTGTAGCGTGTGATGCCACTTGATAGCATTTTACCCACAGAAGAATTTTCAAAATTGGAGTCAATCCTTTCAAAATTTGCTGCTGTTTTATCAACTAAATTTGTGTAATATACTAAACCCCCTGTTGTCATTTTAACAATCTTCATAGCATCTTTACAAGGAGTAGTAGTTCCCATCTCAGGAAACCACTTTCTTTGCTCATCTATCACAAGCAACTCCTAATTCATTAAAGTTTTATCATGAAATTACAGCAATTTGGTCACATCTTTAGTCTCTACTTTTAAGAACAGTTCTCTTCCTATTTCTACCACATCTGTAGTTACTGCAGCCATGGAAGTCTTGAACCCCTCAAAGTCACTCACAAGAAGTGTTGGAATCAACTTCTCTCAAATTCCAGTCCATGTTGACAATTTGACTCCTTCCCACGAATCACAACTGATCTTAATGGATGTAGAATGAAGAATCCTTTCCAGGTTTTTAATGACTTTACCCAGATTTATCAGAAGAACCATGATCTATGGCAGCTATACCCTTATAAAATGTATTTCTTAAAAAATTAAGACTTGAAAATCAAAATTATTCCTTGACCCATGGATTACAGAATGGATGTTGTGTTAGGAGGCCTGAAAAAAGCATTAATCTCATTGTATATCTCTGTCAGAGCTTTTGGATGAACAGGTGCATTATCAACGAGGAGTAACATTTTGAAAGGAATCTTTCTGAGCAGATCTCAACTACAGGCTTTAAAAATTCAGTAAACCATGCTTTAAACAGATGTGCTGTTATCCAGGCTTTGTTTTTCTATTAATAGAACACACAATGTAAATTAAGCATAATTAATAAGGGCCCTAGGATTTTCAGAATGGTATAAGAGCACTGGCTTCAGCTTCAAGTCATCAACTGCATGAGCCCCTAACAAGAGAGTCAGTCCGTCCTTTGAAAATCTGAAGCAACGCACAGACTTCTCCTCTCTAGCTATTGAATTCAATGGCATCTTCTTCCAATAGAAGGCTGCTTTATCTACATTGAAAAACTGCTGTTTAGAGTAACCATCTTCATTAATTACCTCAGCTAGATCTTCTGGGCAACTTGCTGAAGCTTCTTTATCCGCACTTGCTGCTTCATCTTGTACTTTGTATATTATGGAACTGGCTTCTTTCCTTAAACCTCGTGAACCAACCTTCTGCCAGCTTCTGCTTTCTTCTACGCTTCTTCACTTCTCAGCCCTCACAGAATTACAGAGTCAGGGCCTTGCCCTGGAGTAGGCTTTGGCTTAAGGGAATGTTATCATTGATTTGATCTCCTATCCAGGCCACTCAAACTTAATCTGTATCAGAAATAAGGCTATTTCACTTTCTTATCATTTGTGCTTTCCATTGGAGCAGCACTTTTAATTTCCTTAAAAACTTTTCCTTCGCATGTACAACTTGACTTACAATTGGGCACAAGAGATCTAGCTTTCAGCCTCTCTCAGCTTCCACATGCCATCCTTACCAACCTTCTTCATTACTAGCTTTTGATTAAAAGTGAAAGATATATGACTCTTCCTTTCACTTGAACACTTAAGAGGTCACTACAGAGTTATTAATTGGCCTAATTTCAATATTGTCTCAGGGAATAGGGAAGCCCGCGAAGAGGTAGAGAGGTGGGGAAACAGCTGGTGGGTAGAGCAGTCAGAGGACACACATCTGTCAATTAAGTTTATTGTCTTGTATGGGTGCAGTTCGTGGCACCCCAAAACAATTATATCAAAGATCATAGTAACATCAAAGATCACTGATCACCATAACATACAACAATTAAAAAGTTTGAAATATTGCAGGAATTACCAAAATGTGATACAGAGACACGAAATTAGCAAATGCTTTTGGAAAATGGTGCCATTAGACTTGCTCAGTGCAGGGTTGCCATAAATCAACTTAAGAAAAACGCAATTATCTGCATAGAACATTACGACAAGGTATGACTGTATGTAGTTTTCAGTACAATAGTGTAAGTTAAACTAATGTTTTCATTATTTCCTAGTAACAGCATTACTACTAATTCCTTATTAGTAATTCTACATCAGTAATTCTAATTACTAATAGTAATTATTAAGTACTAATACAAAAGACTGATAATGTCTATACATACTACAGAAGTAGCATATCCATATTTGAATACTTAAATCAACATGGAATCATAATTATTTAAAAAGAATTACATACTTCATTCATTTTTGCATCATCTGGTCCTTGGGCATCTTTTGTTTGTTTAATATTTTCTACCATCTTCCTGATAAATGCATGACTGTTATTTTCATTTTTAGCCATTAATATTTCAAGAACGAACCAAAGACATCTAAAAAGAGGAAGGGGAGAAAAAGAAATGAAGTGGAAAAAACTGGGTGTTTAATATAGATACAATAATCTAAATATAATAAACTCCACAAATGGAAATAATTAAAAAGGAAAAACCAACTATAAATCAAGAGGAAAAAAGTATGTCATGCATACATATCACAACTTATCAGCAACATAGGTGTGAATTTATAAGACCCCTTCACAAAATCTCACTAATGTTTCCAAAAAGGCACGTTAAACACTTAAATGGTGAAGAGAATGAAATGATCCTAACTCTAGCAATGACAGGGAGAGAAGATCGTCTAAATAACTGGGCCATGGATAAGTGAAGCTTCAAATACTTAATTTAAGACTGAATGCAGTCCTGATTGAAGGTTTTCAAGTGACTATCTCACTCAATAGTTAAGAATCTTTATGAATAAATTAAAGAGGAAAAAGTTATGGCTAACAAATATACATACTGTCTTTGCTTAAAGAGGGAAAAATTAAAAGGATGTTTCATTCATTAGTTGTTACATAAAACTCTATTCAACAGAAAACCAAAAGTACTTTGTCTCTTTACTATATGGACAGAACAGGACAGAGTTTGGCACAAGGGAGACAAGAGTAATGTGGAGCAAGGTATCATTCTAGAAAGGGAAAAATAACCTTAAGGATCTCAGGTATAGGATAAGTTCTCCTGAAGTGGCTCTCTAACAGAATGGGGAGATTACTCATGGCTAGACTGGGGCAATTTAAAAATAAGCCAAGGGATCCCTGGGTGGCGCAGCGCTTTGGCGCCTGCCTTTGGCCCAGGGCGCGATCCTGGAGACCCGGGATCGAATCCCACGTCGGGCTCCCGGTGCATGGAGCCTGCTTCTCCCTCTGCCTATATCTCTGCCTCTCTCTCTCTCTCTCTCTATCATAAATAAATAAAAATTTAAAAAAACATTAAAAAAAATAAAAATAAGCCAAAAATGTTTAGTAAATTCTGAAGAAAAAATAAATGTATTTCAAAAGCCAAAGTTCTCTGAGAAAGAGGAGTTGTTAAAGTTTTCATTAGTTATAATCACTAATGCAGAACTCATTTTGGGAGAACTGCTTATTAAAAAACCAAAAACAGGGGTATCCCTAGGTGGCTCTGCGGTTTAATGCCTGCTTTTGGCCCAGGGCCTGATCCTGGAGACCTGGGATCGATTCCCACATCAGGCTCCCTGCATGGAGCCTGCTTCTCCCTCTGCCTGTGTCTCTGCCTCTCTCTCTCTCTGTCTCTCAAGAATAAATAAATAAAATCTTTAAAAAAATAAAAAATTAAAAAAATTAAAAAACAACAAAACCAGAAACTGTGCTAAGAGGGTAACAGCTTTTCCCTTGCCATGAGAAAGTTATCAGTAATTTGATTTTATTCTCTTGAGGCACCTCAAATATTTAACTATAAAATATTTCAATGAACGAAGAAACCATTATTTTCCTTTAATAGGAAGCTTAAGGTATAATAAATTCATTTATTCAAAACCACAAAGATCATCCTTTATTATATAGTACAAAGGGGGCTAAGGGTCTCAAACTTAAAGAACTATTCTAGTGTTACAAAGACTTTTCTAAATACCATTATATTTCCCTGTTCCACACCCAGGCATAGATGGTTTTTTGGCCTCTCAACAACAATCTTTGGAAGAATTACAAGTGTCATAAACTTGCACTAGAAAATCGCCAGTAAAGTAGTAAGTGGGTAGTTCCTGATGATCAGCTTGGTCCATCATTAGATTAGACCATTCTCTCTTCCTCCGGAGGAAGATAGTTACTGCAAGGAAAAAGTGCTATGTGAATAAAATTAATTCACCCACATGAAAATCTAGAATTGCAGAAAAAAGTGGGAAAAGACAAGAACTGGAACAGAAGCTTTTAATGGACTGCATCAACAGAAAAGAAATGCCAGAAAGGTAGAGAAATAGAACAGTAGTACAATAATTATGCTAAATTAAGTTTTGGAAATCACATAGGAAATGAAATATGAAGAGACGGTATGAAAAAAAAATAAGAGAATACAGGAAAGAACCTTAAACTCCTAAGAATTTAGGAAATCTAATAAACTAATTATAATAAAGATTCCATTATCAGCAGCAAAGAGAAAAAACTTTCAGAAAACATTAACATGGGATGAAAAAAGTCTTACTCTTTAACATCTTTAAGTTGTTCAATATCCTGTACTTTAACATAATCTGGGTCATGTGCCAATAGGTGAATTGTATATGGAACAACATATTCTGGTAGAAGAGACAATAATTTTTCTGAAAAAGATAAAACAAAATAAAACATCCAGGTTAGAAAACCAAATCTTACTCTGTCTCTGATGTCATATTTCCTGCACCCCAATAGTTTACCACAACATGGCTAGACGGAAACTATACTGAAATATCCAGTATTGAGGAACATCATAAACAAGTTTATTCATTATTCATCCACCATGTCCAATATTGAGATGTCTACTAAATGCACCATATGCTAAGGCTATAATGACAAACATTTTCATTTTCAAATGCATGTGGTAAAAAGTGACTTGAATGTATTAAACAAGACTCAGAAAGATCTATTTTTCTTGTCATTATGAGCACCCCATATTTAACAGTTTCTTGTTAAGCTGCTAAGAAAAAAAAGATACATCTTTTTATCAATATGGTGCCAAAATAGGATGACTGATACTCTTTGATACCTGTAACAGAACAGATCTAAAGTAATGGACTTCAGAATTTCTAAGACAGATGAAGTAATAAAACAAACACCTTTTAGTTTAAATTCAAATATTTTTATATTTTGACTGCGATCAGCATATTCCCTTAGAGGTCAGAATGATAAACCTACTTAGTTTTAATAAAGATTAGTCAAAAAGACCAGGATTCATATACTGAACAATTTCTTTTGTATTCCTACTTCCAAAATAAAAGGTTAAATCAGATGCTCAACATATAATACTATGTGTCAATAAGGCACAAAGTTTTATTTATGGCTTTACTGCTGAGCTCAAAAAAAATTGTGTTAGTATCATTTACTTAAAAGCAGGTATAGAAGAAAAAAAGTAACAAGTTTCAAAATTCAGTGATTTCAAATTAAAGTGTATCAAATATTTATTGAATGCTATTTTCCAGGCTTACTATTTTTATGGGGACATACTATTTTAAATACAAAGATGAGTAAGACTAAAGACCTCACAGTAAAGTGTTAAGTAGAGACAGAAGCTATAGTTCTATATGAAAGGTGCCCTAAAGTAAGTATAGCTAACAACTACCCAGTACTTCTCTGAACCGTGCATTATGCCAGGTGCTTTACATATATTTAACACTTTAATCCTCCAAATAACCACAAGAAATGAGCACAATTACACCAACTTTACAAATAAGGAAACAAAAGCTCAGATTGCTAAAGCAACCTGCAAAAACACAAGCAGTAAAAAGCAGAAGTGGGATATGACTCCAGAGGATTTATTCTGCAAGGTGAGAAAGAAAGGACTGATACAGTAACACCAAAACTATATTTTAGAGGATTCAAAAGGTGCAAACCATGCTCCTTGGTTTTATGTTTGTCTAGAAGGGACACGCAATTTCCAAATAGTGTTGACAACTAAGGAAAAAGATGGATACACAAATTTCAAATAATCCATAGCCCAAGGTGCACAAAATTGATACATAGAGTGAAAGCTTGAAATTCAGGCTAAGAATAAATTATAAAGGGCCATGTTAATGAGTTTCAACTAGATTCATTGAACAATGAAGAACCAACATGGATTTCAAGCAAGGAAGTGCCATGCATGATCCAATGTGTTGTTTTAGAATGGTATTTTTGATAGTGATGTGTGGTATAGTTGGAGGTAAGTCTGAGGCAGAGAAATACAAAAGAGAGGTGTTTGGAATATATACAATTATCCAAGTGAAATACAGTAGAGTAGGAGAGTTAAGGAGGATGTTCAAGACATCTATCTAGAAGAACAACTAAGAGGACTTGGTGATTAGTAAGAGGAAAAATGAAGGTACAAAAAGGGCCTGACTTCTGGCTTGGATAACTAGACGGATTTTAATGATATTAAATAAATCGGGGCAGCCTGAGTGGCTCAGCAGTTTAGTGCCGCCTTCGACCCAGAGCATGATTCTGGGGACCCAGAATCGAGTCCCACATCAGGCTCCCTGCATGGAGCCTGCTTCTCCCTTTGCCTGTGTCTCTGCCTCTCTCTCTCTCTGTGTCTCTCATGAATAAATAAATAAAATATTTTAAAAAATAAAGTAAAATAAATCAAAGAAGTCAGAGAGACACAAAAACTAATAACATAGATAGGATAAAGTGAGAAGATTAAAAACAGGCACACAAGCATTTGATATTAATGTCAGCTCTAGGTGAGAACAATTAAAGACAAAAGACCTATACTTTTTTAAAACTTAAAAAGACAGTACACTTAGGCAATCTATAAACATACATCGGTGTTTAACTATTTTATTTAAAGTACTTCCAGTGTCATTGCTTATTTTCCTTGACCATTTAGTCAGTTATATAGAGATATGGGTTGATATTTAAATACCTATGTATTCATATTTTAAAAATGACCTTTTTAAAGGAAAAGTTACTGAAAAATAGTAACTTGATTTTATTGACTGCCAATTAGATTATAAAAATAACAGTAACATTTTATATTCTATAAAGCTGAAAATAGCTAGAAAGTATACTTTTCATTTTCATAAGATGCTTACCACTAACAGCTGCATGCTGCTTCAGATACTCTCGTCTCACATTTATATTTTTTACCAGACACTGCCTAGCATGAGCTCTTCTCTCTTTTACAGGATCTTTTGCACAAAGTGCACAGATTGCCATATACTCAAGTGGAAGCCGTAATCGGGAAAGGCCTTTGTGAAGTTTCTGAGCAAACACTTGTCTTACTTGATAGCATTCATCCTGTAAAGACATAATTATTCCACAGATTATTCACATGGCAGCAAAAAGTAATAACCCCAAATACAAAATTTGAAGGATAAAGGAGAGTAAATGTATTCACAACCATTGCTTTTGTTCATAAGACTGAGATATTGTGACATGTTAATTTCAAGGCTGGAGTGTTCACCCAAGACCCTAATTAATAACTACCAGTTACATGTGTTAGAAAATACTGAATATAAACAGATAAAACTAACACATATAAATCCATCCTTAATTTAAGGTATTAAAAATAGTTTAAATAGTATTAGTATCTCCTATTTAGCTTCCTAAGATAAAACTCTGCTCAATTTATATATTTTAGTTTTAACACTGAAAAATCTATTCAGATTAAAATGCACAACTCTGAAGGGAAGAGTTACTAATCAATTTCAGAATTACCAAATTACTTTTAGTTCTATAAATGAATCAATTGCTCATTCCTGCTGTGCCTGGTTTTCTCATACTCCCTCTTCCTAAACCACCCACCTCCACTCTTCTAACCAACTCCTTCTCATCTCTAACAACAGCTCCTATATCTTCCAGAAATCACTGTGTAGCCTTTATCAGGAGGCATCCAGCTTTATGCCCTCTTAGCACTCTGTGTATCTCCAGCACAACATTTATTACACAGTATTAAAATGATTGGTTTATATGTCTTACCCATCACTGCTCATTCCTTAAAGACAAGAACTATATCTTTATTCACCTTGGTGCCTCTAAACCTAGCACAAATCTGGTATACAGATCTTCTGTGGAATAAACTATAGAGCAAAGCTCAATGGGATCAGGGGCGCCTGGGTCGCTCAGTTGGTTAAGTGTCTGCCTTCAGCTCAGGTCATGATCTCAGGGTTCTGAGATCCAGCCCCTGGGAGTTGGGCTCCCAGCTCAATGAGGAGCCTGCTTCTCCTTCTCCATCATGCTGGTGCTTTCTCTCTCTCAAAAAAATAAATAAAATCTTTCTAAAAATTCATATAAAAATTATAAACTTCAGTTTATTATACCAAATACCCACTTTTAAAAAGGTTTTCTAGCTTTCATAGAAATATTATCTATTATCTATCCTCACACTCAACAAAATAAAATTAATGTTAACTCATTCCTTCCTCAGCATTAAAATTCCCTTGCAGGAGAGGAATCTTCATTATCTAAGAGTATTAATTACATATTGTGTAAGTCAACATATCACAAATATATTCACAAATAAACCATTCATTAAAAAACTAATCTCCACTCAAACATCCTTCCCCCCTTACTCAGATACATTCCCAACTAAGACCATGTTTTTGTAACTTTCTCAAGATTCAGGATCTAACAATGCAAATCAATTACTGAATCATGGCTAAAGTAGTAGGATTCCAAAGAATCATTAAAGTGAAGTTAGAGAAGAACTGTTAAATCATGTGCAGGGAAACTGATACAATTTAATAAAAGATGAGAAAATTGACAAAAATGATGACAACCAGGTACATCAAGTAGAATCATCTGCATAAAGAGTTAAAAGATGTGTTCCTAGGAACTGAGGAAGTCTTCAAATGTTTTGTTTTTTTTGCAAAGATGATTATCCTTTTAACTATGTTATAAAAGTTAAATGTAAAGTGCAGAATGGAGTAATGTAATTTTTATCACAGAAAAATATACTCTCAAAAAAGCAAACAGTATTTTCATGGTTACGGTTGTAACTAATATTTTGTTCAATATAAAGAAAAAGAAGATGGTGTCTAATACTACAAAACGTTTCCTCCAAGATAAAGTTCCAATTAAAAGCTTTTTTCACTACTAAATGTGAATTTAATTTTAGTTTGCATCTTATGTAAATTCACTTTAGTGGTCTTTTCTTGTACAAATTATCTAAAGAACTACTGACAGTATCTTGCAAATAATTCAATTACTTTGTGTATCTCACTGTATTATCAACACTTATTTATATTTTCTGTTCTCTAAGAGGTTATGTTCTTGAGGGCAGTAGCTATGACTTAGTCATCTCTGTATTTACAGATCCTAGAACAACGTCAAGCACACAGCAGTACAAATTTTCCATAAATTGCATTCAAATTCTAAAATATGTAGGTGATTATTAAATAGTACTAAGATTTGTATAACTGAATTTCTATTTCTCCAGATTTATTTTCTATTCAAATATACAACAAAGGCCTTTGAGATACAATACTACCTCTAAAGAGTTCAACTCAAATCAGAAAAATAAGCCACAGTTCATAAATAAATAAAGCACAAGGCATGTATGTATCAAAGGACCGCAGATAAAATCTATGGGAAATAAAAATGAAACCAGCTGTAAGAATCTGAGCAAGTCTTGTAGAGAAGGTTGTGTTTATACCTTGATTTGCAAAAAGAGTCAGATTTGGGCATGCAGAAATGGGAGGTGAGAAGAAAGTCAGAGGCAGCAAACTATAGGCACATAAAAAAAAGTTATTCAGCTTCATTGGTATGAGGGTAAAGGTAGTGGGTTAAACAAGATTTTTAAGTATATATTTGGATCCACAAATTAGAAGGGCTTGAATGGCCAAGTTGTAAAATGTATGCAATTTTTTCTCTTTTATGAATATAAGGCCCTAAAGTATTTTTGACTGGGGGAATAATATGACTGCCAACTGTGATAGGGAAATTTAACCCACAGTGGAAGAAAAAAATCTCACAATAGTCCAGGTCAGAGATAATGATGATTAATTACAGTGTTAAGAACAGCTAAGAAGATATGAATGAAAAGACATAATAAATATAGGACAGATTATCTGCACTTTTGCAACAAGGTGCAAGGCCAAGCAAATAGTCAAATATAAATCATGCTTTTCAATCTAAGAATGCCATTTGGATTTATTTAACACTTACTGAGGTGCTACATGTTAATAAAGAATAGATTTGGAAAAGATTATGAATTTAGTCTTCACACTGAAATTTCTGTTTAACCTTAGAAGTGGGACCAGACTCTGCCTTGAAAAAAGTTAATGTTGCTAGTGTGAGAGTTACCTACATAGAACATGAAATGGCCAAAAAAGCATGAGTTAGTGGAAAATTAGGTCATGGGCATATCCACATAGAAAACATACATTTAAAGGAAAAGAGAACAACCAAAAATGTAGTCAGAGAAGTATGACAAAAATCAGGAGATAGAAATCAAGGAGAATTTCAAAAATAAAGGTTCAATGAGTGTGTCAAATAATGCAGAAAGGACATGTATAATGAAGACTAAGATCATTGGATTTGAGGCCTTTAACAAAGCATTTTTGGAAAAACCAGGAAAGCAAAGCCAAAATATGAGTAGTGAGGAGTGAGAGACAAGAAGGTAAGAGAGACAAAGATGTGGATAACTCTTTGAGGTTTAGAGGTTTAAAAAGAAGAGTCATGTGGTTTTACAAGAACAACAGGATTAGGGAAAGGTTTTGTTCATAAGAGGGCAACTGCGCGTATGTAAGTTGTGAGAATACGCTAGTAACTAACTTTTAACATGAACACATGTTCCACAGTCCACATAATTCCAAAGCAATTTTAAAACTTGGGCAATTTGAGCTTCCACCTTGGGAATTTGGTGATTGAGATAGTGACATATAACACATACTGTGCTAGGACATCTCTAGAAGTTCTTAAGTGTGGATACTTTTCCATACAAAGGACATTTCACAATTTGTACATACTCCTTATACACAGTAAGTTTCAAACACAGCCCATTTCTTTCACATATTTCCTGACTTATGTAAAAATTTCCACTTCAATACTGGTAGCACCAATACCCTTAGAAATAGCAGACCAAGAAAATGATAACAGACTGCAAGTATTACCAATTTAAAAAAGTAATTACAAAGGTTGTTTTCTTCTAAGAAATTCAGTATATACTTTTTAAACAACTTTCACTTTCTTGCAAAATACAATTACCTCTAAAATTAAGTGAGGAAAACTAAATATGGAAATTATAGACTCCTCAAATTCTCATTTTCAAATGGATTAGTGTAATAGCTGAATTACACGACTAAGACTAAAAAAAATCATAAACAAGATAGGGAATAGCTATTTTAAACACAAAAACTGACGAAATGATTACAATTAAAGAAAGATGATTGTTTATCTAGGGGTTACACATAAGCACTAATTATTAAATAAGCGGAAGGGTGGAGAAAAAAAATCACAATAATCTCTGAAATGAATGCCAAATTCTTATACATAAGATTAATGGGAAAATTAAGTGTAAAATGACCAAATAATGAATTAAAAAAATCATACAAAGTGATATAATTAAAATACTGTTACTCTAATATGAATTCTGTAAGACTGGATTACAAATCCATTAGTATCACTGCTAATAATTTGAAACTTTAACTGGCCTAAATAATAAGAAATGCTTCTAATCTGAAATTAATCTATATCATATCTTTGTAATAAATTTCTGTATATTTTATCTTCCATTTAAGAACTAAATACATTCAATCCTCATTATTTACACATCCCAAATTTGTGAATTCACCTACTCACTAAAATTTATTTGTAACCCCAAAATCAATTCCTTCAAGCCTTTCATGGTTACTGTTGAGTAAATGAGCAGAGTAACAACCTGAATTGTTTGACATGTCTGAGCTGGAGATGAACAAAGCAATGCTTTGCCTGTTGTGTCAGCTCTCATATTAGAAACAAGTGTCCTTTTGACAGTCTATTTAATGCCATTTTTGTGTTTTTGTGCATTTGTTGGTGATCTTGTTTAAAATAGCTCTCAAGCATACTGCTCTTTAGCATTCTTAAAAGCAAGAAGGTTATGATGTGCTTTAGGGAGAAAATCTGTTAGTGAAGCTTCATTCAGGCACGAATTACAGCTCTGTTGGTCATGAGTTCAATGTTAATGACAACTATATATTAAACAATGTGTCTCTACATTATGTACTGATAGACTGACAAAAATGCTGTGACCAGAGGCTTGGAGAAACCACCCCTGTATTTTCCTTTCAAGCAATGGTTCAGTATTCACTAATTTAGTGATAGGGGTGATAGTAGAAACAGAACTACTACAAATAACAAAAATCAAATGTATTGGGATGCCCGGGTGGCTCAGGGGTTGAGTGTCTGCCTTGGGCCCAGGGCGTGATCCTGGAGACCCGGGATCGAGTCCCACGTCGGGCTCCCTGCATGGAGCCTGCTTCTCCCTCTGCCTGCTTCTCTGCCTCTCTGTGTGTCTCTCATGAATAAATAAACAAAATTAAAAAAAAAATTAAAACAAAAAAATCAAATGTATTGTGTTAGCAACCTAAAATTCAGAATTTAGGAACTCTGAAACATTTCTCATGCATATACTTTCCAAAAGGAGACAATACAAGATTTTTTTTTTATCTCTACATCATGGAAGACTTTTTTCTTCCTAAAAGTCAAAGACCAGATAAAGTCATATCCTGTATGGCCATCTTCCTTACATTGATAGCTAATGCGCAGAGCTGATACTGTTCTAATGTGATGATTTCATGATAACAAGGTTCTTGGGCCAGCTTCACAATAGCACTCCCAGCAGCAAGTCTCAGACGTGACATATCTGGTTTACTAAAAAATAAGCAAGAAAGAATGTAAATTAGATTTCTAAATGTCTACACAAAAACATCCTTATTTGCTTTACCTAATTTTGTAAAAGTTCCTGTGGCCCAAAAAAGGATGGAAGACAATTTAGTGATACTGAACATCCTATTAAAATTTACTTAACTTTGGAAGATGCTGTTTAATACTACAAAATTCTTCTTTTGAGTGTAGTCTATACTAAAATCATTTAATTCTTGCATCCTACACAAAACAGCTTTTAGCTAAGCTTAGAACAAACCTATTTGTATGTCTAGTTACTGGGTCTAAAGTCCTCCATTACGGATTTTTTTTGGATATGTGTTTGCTTACAGATTAAGTACAAAAATATCCTAACTTGTTAATCAGTCAACTAATGTGCTAAATACAAAAGTAGAATGAAAGCAGGTGTAGTGGAAAACATATTTTTTAGTTAGAATTCAACTTTTCAAACCAAGAGGCTCCTTTTAAATTTAAGAAAATTTCTGCTTAATGAGACACACTTCAAAGATTAGTATATTCTTAATAAATACATCAAAACAATCCTTCCTAAGACAGTGATCTATTAGATGAATTACAGGAATTTGGGACTGATGTTAAGGAGGGAAAGTTAGTAACTTCCTAACTGTCCTAACTAGGACCCCTTATGTACTTCCACAGTAAAAGATGATTATTCAATTTATTCATAAAACAAGTATGTGTCTACTGTTATATATAGCACTGAGAGTGACATAAAAGATACATTTTTGGTCTTCTAAAATCAATGATCTAATTGGTTTAAGACCCTCTCCACAATGATCTTTCTAAGGATCATATAGACACTGACTGAATGCATGACAACATTTATAAGGTTCTGAAGTTACATGTCCCAGAGTTGTTCTTCAGTTCATCAACAGCAATACTCCAAGTGCCTACTATGAGGTCATTCAACCACCACTAAAGGGATGCCTGTGTTTCTTATTGGAGTTTATTTAGTAGAAATAAAGATAATTAAATATTTTACAACTAAGTTTTTGAAGACCAAATTTCTATATAAAGATTTTAAAAGCAAATAAATTCACATATATTTCCAGAATTCAAATACACATTTGATTTCATTAAAGAATAACAAGAAAAACAGGTGAGATGAGATCTAAATAGGCACATAAATAATGACTAATTATCATAGTAGTTAGACAAGGTAAGTATAATCTTTATCTCTATTTTATAAATGAAGAAACTGAGACACAAGGTGGTTAAAGTACTTTGCTAAATGTCACCTCGCTGGTAAGTGGTGTCAGAATTTGAATCCAGGCCCTAGTCTATTTTTTTTTCAATCACCACACTAAATTACATCTTCCAGACAAAATAAAGTGCATGTGTTTATGTCATTTAAATCAAGTACAAAGTTTACATATATTTATACTTCTGGAAACAGATTTAGTAAATTCTCTTCTACCCAGTGTGTTCTTTTATACATTTTATACAAGAATGGAAAATATCAGTTACTGATTAATTAGTATACTAACCATTCTCACATTAGATATTCAAAAATATCTATTGTGAGATATTTACAAGCATCTATTGTTTAAAATATTTACAAAATAGTAATACCCTGTCCCTGACATAGGACTGTCATTTTTTTAATGACTGTCATTTTGAAATAACCAGTGTACAAAAGCATATAATAAAAGTATACGCACACATACATAGGAATATTAATTATTTTCTTAGAAAGAAACTGCACCATTAAACAATTACACTAGATACTGAAATACTATGCAAGAATTTTGAAATAATAATTACGTACCTAATTTTTCCCTGTTCTGTCAAGTCTCCATCACTATGCAATATAGTAGTTAGTAATCTTAAGGTAGATGTTCCTGATTTACTGTGATTATTTTTCATTCCAAGGAGCCATCGAACCATCATTTTAATAGCCTGGATCTATTTAAAAGACAAATGGACAAATACAATATTGCTACTTTTTAAAGAAATTCTGTATCAACCTTAAAAAACTGAAATGGTTTTAATGGATGCTTTTTAAGTTAAAAAAAAAAAAAAGAATCATTCTTTTTGCATATATGAAGACAACTAAATGTCTTAAAGATGTTTTACCCTCTTATCCAGGCAACTGACAAATGAATGATTTAACTAAAGATTAGGGTTTTTTTTTTTTTTGCCTTTTTTTTTTTAATGTTTCCCCACCATAAATTCTATTCTTCAGAATCCAGAGTAAAATCATGGTCACTTCCCTAGTCAGAAAGTTTAAGTTCCCAACTGCAAATTATATTCTTTCTTTTGTGCTATGTTTTATAGTTATGAAGTGCTTATGTACTTTAAAACCTGTTATTGCCTCTAGTGTTTCCAACAACCCTTTCTGAAGGCATGCATATTACCTCTCTTTCACATATCTTAGCTTTTTTATGGTTCTATGGCTCAGGACTAAGTGGGTCAAGAACAGTGGCATGTGGCAGACACTCTTCAGATCCTTTTCCTGGGTCATTTGTTAAGCATGAGCTTAACTACAGGCAGCCTGCCTTCTAGTCTAGTGTTACCAGACTACATAAAACTGCTACTTGACACTAGTGCTAAGAAAACAGATTTATATTGCAAAAGCACCAAGCCGTCATTCCATGAACTACACTATAGGTCTGCAGAAACAGTATTAGAATCTGAAGCTGAAATAACATAACAAAGTTCCTAATATAAAATATAAACCAGTACACACATACATACACAATATAAATGGATTTATATGAAACTACAACTAGAAAAACATATTTAATATATTTGTTCCTGGCCTTCACACCATGTACAGTGGGGATTGAGATGAAGCCTATATTAAGAGACTATAAATCATTTTAGTAAATCAATCCTCTCTACACTAGTGATGAGCAATCTTTTATGTATTACTCCTAACTCAAGGAATAATTGAACTTTCTTTTAAATCAAAATAAAAAGTTTTATCAAATATCATGGAAAAGATGAACAGTATTAAAACCTGTATAACTATCTTTACTGAACAGAAGAATGTACATGAGAAAACCAGCAATGTCTTTTGCCATAAAAAGGTTGATAACCAAGAAGCAGAAACATGGAGACAGTTTCAAACGTTTTTGTTTTCACATTAGATTATGTGCAGTGCCCACAAGGCCTCAGGTTTCTCATTATTGCCCTATACTTTCAGAGCACAGGAGATCATCTCATACAACAAATATTAAAAATTAGATGATTTTAATAGCTATATCTTTACAACAAGAATAGAAATTTTAACACAACTTTAATGATAATACAATCTAGTGAAGGTAATAAAATACATAGATCTGTGTATATCACTCACTTTGACCATTGTCTCAGGAGAAACTTCTTCATCTGGAACCCAAAGCTTAGTTGTCTTTTTTCCTGGGAGCTAAACAAAGATGAAGGACTTTAAAATTTAAAACATAAATAAGAATTTTCATGTTTAATTAAATTTAGTGAATGAATATTTACCTTCTTCAGTGACAGTCATTACAGATGACTAAAATACCTATTTCTCTAAAAGGTTAGAAGAATTATCTTCACTAGCAACCACATAAAGCACTTACACAACCATCAGCAGTTGGTTCCTTCTGTGTATGAGGTAGGACTGCCTTAACCTCTTTTATATACTTCCTTACTTAGCCTTTGAAACTAATTACTCAAGGCAGCTGGCAAAGGGTAAGATTAAAAAAAAAAAAAAATACAGCCAAAAAGCATAGTTCCTAAGGAAAAAAGTATATATAAAAAGTCTTGAGCAGAAGATAAATTAGAAAGGCTTGCTGTTGACTGTAAGAAAGACCATGCATTAATAATCTTCCTACCTAAATCCCACTAAAATGGCACACATTAACAGCATAGCTGGAAAGCAAAAAGGGCCAAAAGAAGGCAAGAATCTTTAGAAAATTTTTAAAAACACAAAATATGCAGTAAAAATATCAGCAGAGTTAGAAGGTTTTCATCTCCATAAAAGCACAGAAGGAAACATCCTCCAAAAAAGATAGTTTTTTTCAGCACAATCACAGAATAATTCTGAGATGATAAAGTACAGGTATTTCAAGATGTGCATTTACAGTGGCAGCCAGGAAATTAAAGTAAGGTGACAAAAGAGCTGAACCCAATCTAGAACACTGGAGATCCCAGTATACAACCAGCTGACAGGAGTGATTTCCAGAGGCAGCCTAGGAAACAGAAATCAAATAGCAGCTCAGGCAACCCTCTGGCAACAAGAGAGGTAGACCCAGCATCTGGAAGGCAAACTCATCAAACGTATACAGCTTATGAAGCACTTTAATTGAGAAACGCCTTCAAGTAAAAAGTAGAAATAATGAAAAAGCAATTACATTAGAAACAGTCTGATGAAATTTCTGAACTAAAAATTTAAGAAGATCCCAAAAGATTCCATGGGGAAAGCTTCCAGAAAAGAAGAATCAGATTCATTTCAGATTTCTCAGCTGCAAAACTAGATGCCAAAAAACAATGTTCTGAATTTTCTGTAGCCAAGTACCCTAAAAGATAGGATTTTAGTACTCAAGAATAAGAGAAAAAATATTTTTAGCAAGCTAGGACAGAAAGAAAGTTTCCAAATTATGAGCCATATTCAAAGATACTCTACTAAAATATTTAATTCGTAAGAAAAAAGTCAATCAACATATATTATCACAAAATAGAAAAAAGTTATTATAAATAAAACTGACAGATTGTCAGATGGTTCAAAAATAATAAATTAAACCAAATGCAACAAAACCAATGACAGAGAAAATCTAAAAATAACAGGATGAAAAAATACCAGTCAAGATAAAAAACATGAAATGGAATAAGGATTTAGTTGGGGTACTGGCATAAACAGGATATTGAAGTATTTTTAGAATCTTATACCACAATAAGATATAAAATTTATGAACATGTGGACAACCAGCAGAGTAGTATCAAAAGAAAAAAGTGATTTAAAAAAAAAGGTAAAATAGAAAACTTCACCATCACAAAAGACTTGAATAGATCACTTCCCAAAAAAACCTGATAGATGAAGTTGAGATGAAAAATAGTTAAGTAGAAGCAGCACATATAGAAATATAAGGAAATTAATATAGAGAGAAAATATTCGAGGATTAGAAAATAAAAACTAGCACCCTTTTAAAAAAATTTTATTTATTTTGAGAATGAGAGAGAGAGACAGACAGACAGACAGACAATGAGTGCATTCATATGTCGGGGGGCAGAGGGAGACAGAGTCTCCAGCAGACTCCCAGCCTAGTGCGGAGCCTGACAGGGACTTGATCCCACAACAAACTGAGATTATGAACTAAGCTGAAACCAAAAGTCTGGAGCTCAACCAACTGCATTACCCAGGCGTCCCCAAAACTGGCATTCTTCAGAAATAAAAACAAGAAAATGTTCAGCAAGAAACATGGATGATATAAGATCAAAACTATAAAATAATTCTCCAAATCAACCACAAACATAAAATGTAATTTTAAAAAAATCAAAGTACCTAACAAAGTTAAACAAGAAAAAATTTTAAATTTTCTTTACAAAGAAAATCACAAAACTTTAATGAAAGACATCTTGTAGAAGAGCAAATCAATGGTAAAGAACAGAGGCTATAAACACTAGCAGTGGTTACGATGCAGAGGACTGAAAGAATGAAAGATTACTCAATAACTATTGATATGAAATTTGTCCTAATGGGAAGTAGAAAGAAATGAAATCCTTAAGTCACATCATACAACCAAACAAATCAAATCAATTCCAGATGGATTAAATTTTTCTTTTTTCCTTTTTTTAGTTTTTCAAAGATTTATTGAAGCAGAAACAAGTTGGTCAGATACTTGTTGGAAAAAAGCAGTTTTAATGGTATTCAAAAATACTTTTTAAAAAGTATTCTAGCACAAGTTTTCTTCGTAAACTAGATTGTTGTAAACTTTCTCCTAAATCTTTTAAGAGTGTTGGTTATTGAGAACTAGAGATTACGCCTAATTCCAAATCTATCTTGCGCTCCTGAAAAACTGCAAAAAGGCACTTGAAAGCTGTTTCTTTAAGATACGGATTTCTTTTTTTACTCTTGCTGGTAATAATTGCACCAAATCTGGGCAAGCTTCACTCAAGGTCATCATGATGCTGAGACGTTTTGTTGATAACCTGTCCATCCCTAGTTTCAACCGTCTTAATCAGAAGTGTTCTTTTTGAGTGAGTGTCAACCAGAGGGAGTGAATCCAGGATGGTTTCCCTCAGGTACAGGGAAGAAAAGTTTGGAAGAGGCAGAGCAATCCTGCTTTCCTCGCCTTCCAGCAGCTTCCTGTAGGTGGCAATCTCAATGTTGAGAGCCATCTTAACATTCAGCAGGTCCTGGTACTCCCGAAGGTGACGAGCCATTTCTTCCTTCATGTTCTGAATCTCATCCTGCAGGCGGCCAATAGTGTCTTAGCAGCTTTGACGGCACAGTTCTCTTCCATTTCACGCATCTGGTGTTCCAGAGACTCATTAGTCCCTTTGAGTGCATCCACTTCGCAGGTGAGGGACTGCACCTGTCTCCGGTACTCATTTGACTCCTGCTTTGCCTGGCGCAGGGCATCATTGTTCCGGTTAGCAGCCTCAGAGAGGTCGGCTAACTTGGACTTGTACCATTCCTTGGCCACCTGAAGGTTCTTGGCAGCTAAGCTTTCATATTGCTGGCGTACATCACGCAGGGCAGCCGTGAGGTCAGGCTTGGAAACATCCATATCGATTTGGACATGCCAGTCCTGAATCTGAGCCTGCAGCTCCTGGATTTCCTCATCATGTAGTTTCTTCAAAAAGGCAATCTCTTTTTGCAAGGATTCCACTTTCCGCTCAAGGTCAAGATGCGCCAAAGAAGCACTGTCAACATCCTGTCGGAAAGACTGCTTGGCAGGGTGCTCTCGGCTTCCTCTCTCTGAAGCATCTCCTCTTGCTGCTTCTCCAGGAGCCGCATGATGCCCTCGGCCAGGTTGTTGCGCTCCATCTCGACGCAGGCCTTGTCATTGGTGAACTGGTCCACCTGCCAGCGCAGCTCCCGCATCTCCTCCTCATAGAGGTCCCACAGGCACGACTTGCCCTGGCCCTTGAGCTGCTCGAGCTCGGCCAGCAGGATCTTGTTCTGCTGCTCCAGGAAGTGCACCTTGTCGATGTAGTTGGTGAAGAGGTCGTTCAGCTCCTGCAGCTCCACCTTCTCGTTGGTGCGCGTGTTCTTGAACTCGGTGTTGATGGCATCGGCCAGCGAGAAGTCCACCGAGTCCTGCAGCAGACGCATGCCGGGCACACTGCCCCGCAGGCGCATCGCGGAGGAGCGCGTGGTGAACACGCCGCCCGGGGACGAGGCGTAGAGGCTGCGGCTGGTGCTGGGGCGCATCGCGCTGCCCAGGCTGTAGGTGCGGGTGGACGTGGTCACGTAGCTCCGCGTGGAGCTCGGCCGGCTCCCGGTGCCCGGGACGCAGAACATCCTGCGGTAGGAGGACAAGGACACAGACCTGGTGGACATGGCTGCTGAGGGCGGCGGTGGGCTGCGCAGCTGCGGCGGCACGGACCGGCTCGGGGAGGACCGGCGAGCGAGGGCGCGGGAGTGCTGCTGCGGCTCTGGCGCAGGGATCCCGGAGTGAGAGTGGCAGAACGGATTAAATTTTTCAAGTGTGAAAAAATCTCAAGACTTTTAGAACATATGGGAGACTTTTTATGACACTAGAGTAGGGAAGGATTTCTTTTTTTAAAAATTTATTTATTAATGAGAGATACAGAGAGAGAGAGAGAGAGGCAGAGACACAGGCAGAGGGAGAAGCAGTCTCCATGCAGGGAGCCCAACGTGGGACTCGATCCCGGGTCCCTAGGATCAGGCCCTGAGCTGAAGGCAGGCGCCAAACCACTGAGCCACAGGGGCTGCCCAGGGAAATTTCTTAAAGATGTAAAAAGCACTAACTACAAAAGAAAGGAATGATAAATTTAGCTACTTTAAAATTAATAACTTTTGTTGAAAGGACACCGTAAAGGAAGTAAAAAGGCACACCAAAAATAAAATTCTTTGCATTTTTATGAAGATACTGCAATATATACCTGAAAAAGTATTAATGTGTATAAAAATTATGAGAAAAAGACAAAAAGCTCAGGAAAAAAAGGCAAAAGATCTCAAAAGAAATTTCAGAAAGAGGCAACATGAATGGTTACTAGACATTAAAAACTTAATTAGTAACCAGAGAAATGCAAATTAAAGCTATGAGGCACTATTTTCTAACATTTAGATGGGCAAAAATGGAAAGATCTGACACTAATGGGTACTATATACTGCTAATAAAAAATAAGGCTTAACAATGCTTTTGACAAATAATTTGGGAATAAAATGAAAAGTTAAATGTGTGGACACACTGTGATTCATCAATTTCACTTGTATAAATATAACCTAGGGATATTTTTACTCATATGTATCATGAAGCCTTTCTAAGAACAGGAACACTGTTCCAACGAGGAAAGAAATGGAAATATTCCAAATGTCCACTAACAGAATAAATGTAAGAAATTTCACACAGTGATATAATACAGAGTAATGAATCAAGTACAGCTAGATGTAAAACAAGGGAGTTATTTTAAGAAACAAATGTGTAATGATAAAAGTCAGCCAAGAATATAATATATACGGTGTAACTCATAAACCTCAAGAATAAGCAAAACTAAGTATTATGTTATTCAGAAACACATATGCAGTAAAGTGTTTTGTTTTAGTTAGAGAATAATAAACCCTAATTCAACATAGTAGCTACCTGAGGCAGACAAGAAACAAAAACAAAAGTTTGGAGAGTAATAAACCAGGAGCTAACAGTTCACAAGTGCTCATTCTGTTATTATAAAATAAATCACACAAATGTTAAATAAATATTCCTTCATATATATCAAATGTAACATTAAAATGTGACAAGTTAATGGGTTAAAAGAGGTAAAAGTTCTGTTCCTGACAAGAGCTAACTAGGTTTTTTTTTTTTTTTGAACCTATCTTCCACTGGAACAAATGAAAAGGCTGGATAAAAGATCTTTTAAAAAAATCACTATGAAGGTGATAAAAGAGCTACCAGAGCAGTGAGAATTTGTAGGGGAAAGTTTCAAAAGAGGAGAGAAATGAAGATTTGAGTCTGGCCCTAGGCTGCTTTTCTCATACAAACGATAACTGATTCTGAAAGTGAAAGAGACTTACAGGTTAAGCAATATCTCAATCACTGTAACAAAGCTGGAAGGAAAAAAATTGGAATTCTGGGCCCAATAAAGAATAGAGTTCCTGTTAAACACTCTTAGACTTCTGGGTGGCTCTCTAACAGATATAACATACAAATAGAGGTGACCAGAAAAAGAATCAGCCTGTCAAAACCTGAAGCTCAGCTTCGAATTAGTGCATTCTTGACTGGACCAAATTGATCTGACAATAGCTCAACTCCCTGTCAGGAAGAAGTAAGGCCTCCCCAGAAGAAATACAAAATCATTCAGAGCCTCAAATCATCTGTAACATTTTTAATACACAAAGTCTACCATGCAATTAAAAATAACAAAATAACCTTGCAATTAAAAATAACAAAATAACAAAAATTAACAAGATTTGACCAAAAAAAAAAAGAAAAAAAGAAACAGAAGACAAAAAAGCCACAGGAAGTCTAGAAATAGGCTGATACAAACTTTAACATAACTAAAGAAGTTTAACAATTAGATGACAAGATAGAGAATTCTGGCAGGGAACTAAAAGCTGTATCAAAAACTACAAGGAAAATATAAAATTGTAAGATAAAGTAAGTGCAATTAAGAATTCAATGCATGGGCCTACCATAGGATTATACAAATCTTAAGAGTGAATTATGAACTCAAATGCAGATCAGAAGAAAACAAAAAATGATGGATAGAAAAATACACAAAGGTGTGAAACAGCTGGATCACAGCCAAAGAAACTATGTTTTGAGTATATAACTTGAACTGTAGCTGAGAGGAAGAGAGACTATGAAACAAACATTATTCATAATTTATGCAGGATATCAAAGCTATACTATTCAAGAAGAGCTACAAGCCCCAAGTAGAATAAATATAAAGAAAAGCACACCCAGACACATGATCATGAAACTGGAGACTAATGCAAAATAGAAAACATTAAAAGCATTCAAAACAAAAAGAAAACCTTCAAAGGGGGGATCCCTGGGTGGCGCAGCGGTTTGGCGCCTGCCTTTGGCCCAGGGCGCGATCCTGGAGACCCGGGATCGAATCCCACGTCGGGCTCCCGGTGCATGGAGCCTGCTTCTCCCTCTGCCTGTGTCTCTGCCTCTCTCTCTTTCTCTCTCTGTGACTATCATAAATAAATAAAAATTAAAAAAAAAAAAAAAAAAAAAAAAAAAAAAAAAAAGAAAACCTTCAAAGGAGCAAGACTGCCAGCCAATTTCAAGAGAATAGGTAAGAAAATGGAAGATAATGGTATAATATTTTCAAATTACTGAGGGGAGGAAACATACCAGTCTAGAATTCTAAGCTGAGAGAAAATATCCTTTAAAAAATGTAGGCAAAATAAAGACATTTTCAGGCAAATAAAAATCAAGAGGCTGCATAAGCAGTAATCCACACTAAAAGAAATACTTCTTTAATTCTTACAGTATAAAGAACATCATCACATACACAAAAAGGAACGAAAAATAAAAGAAGGGTGGAAAGATGTTGGTAAATCTAAATAAACATTAACTGTAGAAAAGTTACGGTCCTGTGTGAACAAGAGCACAAAATCATCAGGAAATAAAGGGAATTAAAGTACGCTAAGGTTCCTAAGAATACTGAACCTGCTGTCCTAAAAGTTTAAAAAAGACCAATGATACTGGCCTTCAGAAGTCAAGGGAGAATGTTGTATTCTCTAGGACAATTACTAAAAGAATAGGAAAATGTAAAAAACAAGTCAGTAAAGGGGAAAATGAAATAAAAAAATTAATCAAAAACAAGGAAAGAGGAGTACAATGAATACAGAACTGATAGAACTAAAAATAAAAATCAGATGGCAAATTAGCCAAAATCACTATTTACATTAAATGTAAACCAACTGTTATAAATAATAGACAAAGTTGAAAAGAATGTATGCCAGAACTAGGTTCAGTGCAGTGGCATATTTAGATGAAGTTTTCAAGTCCTCTATTGGGTACTATTAGTCCATCTTCCCCTCTGAGACTAGAAGAAGATAAAAAAAGTCCCCTATCACCACCTCTATTGTTTTGAAGGTCCTGGCCAGGCATAAGGAAGAAAAAAGAAATAAAAAGCATTACAAACAAAAAAGCTGTCTTTATGAACAAATGACATGACCTGAAAAGAGAAAACCCCCAAAATGTAGAAACTAAGGTTTCTTAGTAAATGAGAAACTGCCTTTAACAAGATCCTAGAATAAAAGTTAATATAAAAATGAAGTCACTTCATATGCCAACAAAATAGTTAGAAAATAAATATTAAAAATCATGTTATCTATAATAGCATCAAACAACATAAAATGCCTAGGAACATACTTAAGAAAGCTAAGACATCTACACAAAAATTTAAATATTATTCAAGAAAATTAGAAACCAAGACATATACCATCTTCATGAAACAGAAAGCTCAGGATTATAATACTATGCTCTTAGAGTGAAAGGCGATATTATAATAATGATGATTAAAATTTATAATTCAATGCCACCCCTATCAAAATTCCCACCAGGTATGTATATATGTTGGGATGGAGTGGTTTAGGGAGAACTGACTAGCTGATTCTAAAATTTAGACAGAAACAAAACAAAATGAAACAATTTAGATAGAAGTATGAAAGGCTGATAGCCAAAATAATTTCAAAAAAGATGATGACGACAATGATGAAGCAGCAGTAGTAGCAGCAGCCATTATTAAAGGCATCTGGAGAGCTTCAGCTACTAGGTATCAAAACCTGTGGAAGCACTCTTAAAGAACAACAAGGCTGGATGTATCATGTTCTCTGATTTCAAACTCTACTACAAAGTCACAGTAGTCAAAACAGTATGGTACCGGCATGAAAACAGATACAGATTTCAACAGAATAGAGAGCCCAGATATAAACCAATGTATATAATCAATTAATCTATGACATGGAGGCAAGTATATACAAAGCGGAAAGGACAGTCTCTTTAATAAAGTGTTGGGAAAGCTGGACAGTTACATGCAAAAGAATGAAACTGGACCACGATCTTACACCACATACAAAAACAAATTCAAAGGGGAAAAAGATTGCATATAAGACCTGAAATCATAAAACTTCTAGAAAAATTACAGGTAGTAATAAGCTCTTTGATGTCAGTCTTAGCAATATTTTTTTGGAACAGTCTCCCAAGACAAAGGCAACAAACACTAAAATAAACACATGGACTATGTCAAATAATATTTAGCAAAGCAAAGCATTAACAAAAAGAAAAGGTAATCTACTGAATGGGAGAAGGTATTTACAAATCATACATCAGATAAGGAGTGTGAATATCCAAAATGTATTAAGAACTTACATAACAACTGCAAAAAACACAACTTGATTAAATAACAGGCAGAGGGCTTGAATAGACAATTTTTCCAAAGACATACAGAGGGCCTACAGGCACATAAGATGTTCTACATAACTAATCATCAATGAAATGCAATTAAACCATAATGAGCTATAACTTCACATCTATCAGACTGGCTAATAGTAAAGATACAGAGAATAGACTGGTAGTTGCCAGAGAAAGGGGTAGCTGGGAAAATGTACAAACTTCCAGTTCTACAATAAATACATCATGGAATGTAAAGTACAGCATGGTGGCTACAGTTAGTAATACTGTATTGCATATTTGATAAGTTGCCAAAAGAGTAGATCTTAGATTTTTCACAGGAAAAAAAAATTGTGACTGTGTGGGGATGGATATGAACTAGGCTTATTGTGGGGATCATTTCACAATATATATTGAATCTTTATGTTGTACACATCAAAATAATATGTTATACATCAATCATATCTCAATAAAAAAATTAAGACAACCTAGAGAATGGGATAAAATATTTGCAAACCACATATCTGACAAGAGACTTGTATTTAAAATATATAAAGAAATATTACCACTCAACAAAAACACAACCCTGAAAAAAAGAGCAAAGGATTTGTAAAGTCTTTACTCCAAGAAAAGATATACAAATGGCTAATAAGTATATCAAAAGATGCTCAACATCATTAGAGAACTGCAAATCAAAACCACAATGAGATACCACTTCACTCACTGGGCTGGCTAAAATCAAATTAACAGAAATTAGTAAGTTGGCAAGGATGTGGAGAAATTGGAACTTTTATAACACATGGTAGGATGATAAAATGGTGTAAGCCTCTGTGGAACACAGTTTGTCAGTCCCTTAAAAAGTTAAACACAAGGGATCCCTGGGTGGCTCAGCGGTTTAGCACACCTTTGGCCCAGGGTGTGATCCTGGAGTCCCGGGATCGAGTCCCACATCAGGCTCCCTGCATGGAGCCTGCTTCTCCCTCTGCCTGTGTCTCTGCTTCTCTCTCTCTCTCTCTCTGTCTCTCATGAATAAATAAATAAAATCTTTAAAAAAAAAAAAGTTAAGCACAGAATTACCATATAATCCGGTAAAGGTATATACCTAGGAATATACCTAAAGAACTGAACACAGGTACTCAAATACTCAGACACAGAATTCAAGCAGCACTTTTCACAATATTCAAAAGGTGGAAACAACTCAAATGTCCATCAATGAATGAATGGATAAGCAAAAATTGATACATACAACAGAGTATTATTCAGCCATAAAATGGAATGAAGTACTGACACATCCTACAACGTGGATGAACTTCAAAAACATTATACTGACAGAAGAAAGATGCAAAAAGTCACATATTGTATGATTCCATTTATAGAAAATATTCAGAATAGTTAAATCCATTAAGACAGACAGGAGGTTGGTGCTTGCCTAGGGGAGGGGAAAATGAGGTATGACTGCTTAATGAAAATGACCTGGAATAGATAGAGGTGGTGGTCACAAAAACTTGTGAATGTACTAAAATGTGACTGAACTGTATACTTTAAAATGATTAATTTTATGTTATGTGAATTTCACTTCAATTTAAAAAAAAGTACCAGAGAAGACAGTCTTTTCAATAAATGGTGTGGAGTTAGGTGGAGATAAAACAATGAATCTTGACATTTATCTCATACCACATACAAAAATCAATCCCAAGTAGATTATATAGCTTAATGTGAAAGTTAAATAAAGCCTCTAGAGCAACACTGTCTAACAGAACTCTGAGATGGTAGAAATGTTCTGTGCTGTACAACACTAGCAATATGTGGCTAGTGAGCACTTGGAATGTGTGAATACATTTACAATTTTATTTAGTTTAAACTTAAATTTAAATAGCTACATGTGGTTAGAGGCTTGTATATTACCACATTTCTAGAAAATGATATAGGGACTATTTTCACAACCTTGGGGTAGGCAAAAAGACAAGGTAATTAAGTACTAACTAAAAACTCCATTAAGAGAGTGAGAGGACAGTTACAAAATGGGCAAAGGTATCTGCTAAACAGACTGCCAACAGGATACATAAGGAAATCTTAGGAGTGAAGAAAAGAAAGACTGACAATTTAACAGCAACATGTGAAAGAGGCTTGAGCAGGTACTAACAAAAGAGGAAAGCCAAGGGGCACCTAGGTGACTCAGTAGTTGAGCGTCTGCCTTCGGCAAAGGTCTGATCCCCAGTTCCTGAGATCAAGTTCCGCACAGGGCTCCCCACAGGGGGGGCCTGCTTCTCCCTCTGCCTGTGTCTCTGCCCCCCCCCGCTCTCATGAATAAATAAAATCTTAAAAAAAAAAAAAAAAAAGAGAGAACAGCCAATACATGCATGAAAAAGTGTCTAAGGGCATATCATTCATCCATTACACATTCACATAATGGCTAAAATGGCATATTTAATACAGTCAAGGAAATGGTACAACTAGAACTCTCAGCACATATAATAATGTTAATTAGTATAATCATTTTGAAAAACAAATTGGCCAAAAAAAAAAAACAAAAACGGAAAGTTAAGGAAAGAAAAACAATTCGGCAAGATGTACTAAAACAACCTATATAGGGGTGCTTGGTTGGCTCAGTCCATTGAGTGTCTGGCTCTTTTTTTCAGCTCAGGTCATGATCTCAGGGTTGTGAGATCAAGCCCTGTATGGGGCTCCTTGCTCAGGAGGAAGTATGCTTTAGATTCTCTCCTTCTCCTCCTCCTCCTCCCCTGACTTGTACACAGGCATACACTCTCTCTCTCTCTAAAATACATAAATCTTTAAAAAAAAAATAAAACTTCTACATACATTCTAAGATAAAACAATTACACAACAGAAATGCATACATAAGTGCACAAAAGGATATGTAAAAGAGTATTAATAGCAGTATTCATTTAGCACTAGAAATAACCCAAATGTCTAGCAAAAGAACAGATACATGGTATATACAAACAATGGAGTACTATACATCAGTGAAAATGAACCACTGCTATATACAACAGGATGAATTTATCTCACAAATGTAATACTGAGTGAAGGAAGCCAGATATAAAAAATTTACTCTGTATGATTCCATTTATAAAAGTTCAAAAAAGGGTAAAATTAACCTTTGGTGTTAGAAATCAGGATAATGGTTATCTTCAGGGAGAATGCAGGGGATAATAATAATAAGAAAAAGATGCAGAGGCTTTTGGGGGCTGGTAACATTCTGTTTCTTTACCTGGATTGTTGGATGGTCCGGAATGTTAACTTTGTGGTAAGTCAATGAACCATACCCTTAAATAGTGTGCACTTTGTTTAATCTCAACAAAATTTTTCATTAGAGAAAACAAAACACAGTAAGGATATAGAAAACCTAAAACATATGATTAGCATATATGACCTAAAGAACAGATGAAATACTATACTTAGGGGAAGAAAAGTGAGGGACACAGCTAAAGAACACAACCAGAGACAATGGTAATTAACACAGGAGCCACGTATCTCCAAATTACAGGGCTTTAGTCAACTAAAGTTAAATGGCCATGAATCATTAGAGAGCTAATATATACAACTACCTTATTATCCCCACAAACTATTTTTCTATAATAAATTAGTTTAAAAGTATTAATAGTATTAAAGTGTATTAATATAAGAATGATGGACATATAGCAACATAGCTATATACTACAAGAACTATAACTGTATTTTAAGAGGAGAAACTTTATCTATACTTCTTTTAACTCTCCAAAGAACCTAGTACAGTTACTGAGCACATGATAGACATAAAACTGATGGTTACATTATGTGTCTGCACATGCATGTTTTGTGTGTGTGTGTGTGTATGTGTGTGTGTGTACATAAATATACACACACATGCATAAAACTCCATGTGACTATAAGGGGTCAGTTCTCCCAAACCCAAAAGCACTGCCCCAAAGATACACAGAAGAGAGACAAAATCATTATTTCTTTCCTCATGTTTTCTCCCAGTGCTTTTTAATTCTCTACTGTATGCAGGGAAAGAAACAACTATTGTCATGACAACCATACTGTGAAGTAGCTTGTCAGTCTTCACATTTTTTTAAAATAGATGCCATTATAAAAATTAACTCACTGTAAAGACGAATGAGAACCAAGTGATGTTCTGTATTTATCAAGGAATGCATTGCAGGTTACATGCCTCTGCTCAACTAAAGAGATGTTTCAATGTTTTTTTAGTTCTAATGGATATAACAGCATGCTAAGAAGATAAAAAACCTAAAAGAAGGCAGCCAAATGCAAGTGTTCTTTCCATCCTTTCACTTCTCTCTTTGCTGCATAAAATTTCAAAAGATAATGTGATGAACACAGGTGTAAAAAAATATCAATTACCCGATCATTCATGAGAAGATCTTTCACAATGAAAGTAGCTACCAAGGACTTCAAAGGAGCAGCAAATTGATCAGGTGCAAGGAGAGCAATATGTCCAATAGTAACCAACGGTGTTATGAGATGTTCCAGGTTGCTTGGATCTAGGCTCTTATGCAGAGGCTGAAAATGAAGAGAGGAAAATACATTCAACTCTATAAATATGCAAATAAACTATTCACATATTTCATGTACAAATAAAAAAGAAAACTACAAAAGTTTCAAGACATATACATGGTGTAAGTAGCAGCTTAAGCTTACATTTAAATTCCTATAGGTTATGTCTAAAAGGCGTCATGTTTAAATACTGTCAGTTTTGCTAAAGTCATATCTTAGAAGCAGGTAAAAAAAATTCAGCATGGAGAATCATATTAAACGTATTTTATGACCAGTATATGAGTATTTTAGAGACTGCTAGGCTCACCAATATCCACTTCTGTTCTACTTCCTGGGCAAAAAGATGGCTATACATATGCAGCTTCCTCTGCAGTTAGATGAGAATATGTGAATAAGTCCTGGTTAACAGACTGGGGGTAAAAGTGAGGTACACCATGCTCCCACTAAGGCAAGTATGAGAATCGTATCTTCTCCATATTCTTGCTCTTTACTCAGTAGTGGCAGGCTTAATACCAAGGATCCAGTGGGATTTAAAGAGAAGCCACTTGTCAAAAAAAGGTCTATGTGTCTAAACCACTGATTAGAATGCAATCCAAACACACAACTGGACTTTTTCTCAGGAACCAGAAATAAGCTTTTATCATATAGAGTCACATGCATTTTTGTGGATTTCTGTAGCATCAAATATTAAGTACCATAACTAATGAAATTATTTTTATTATTCTTATAGAAAACCCAACCATTAATACACATTTTTCCCTGACAAAAGAATGAGACTCCTCATATACCTATACAGAATACATAAAATGTAATGTTCAATTTTTAAAATAGAGAAATTAGAAGAGTGACTATAGTATACTATCACTGGCGGAAGGGGAAGGGGACTAAATGTATGTGACTGTGTGTATTATGTTACTTGTATGTGACAGAAAAGTATATTAGAAACTGGTAACACTGGTTACCTCTGGGAATGAGAACTGAGTGCCTGGGGATACAGGGCTTAGGTGGAGGAGAAAATTTACTATTTTACTATTTGGATTTGTTTTGTATCTTTTTATTTGGAAGCAAGTAAATACATTATTAAAAATTTTAGTGACATTTTATTTTAATAGAGTTGATGCTGTCCTCCCATACTGAACACCAAAGAGTCTAGGCCTGAAAAACAGTATTAAGCTCTTCTCCAACATATTAGGGCAATGGGCAATATGAGGCTTCATTTAGTCAAAAATATATTTAAATGAGTTTACTTTGTGCTAATCTTGACAACTTCCCTCAATACTTCCATTGTACATCTAAATGCCAGCTTGTTTGTTATAAAAATATGATCATGTAGTTTTTTTCAATAATGAGTGTGATATTTTTACACAATAAGATAATACGGTCATTTCTGGAAAAGCAAAATTAATAGCTGACCGTAAATTAACAGTAATCACATGAAGGCCAGACAGCTCTACAAAACCTTTTCTCAGAAAGCTAACCAACCTATACAACATTATAGCAGAAGGATTACAACTTATGGTAAAGATAAAATAAAATATCAGATATATAATATCAAAATGAAATTAAAAGCATCCTACTAATTCAAGTTATTATCAGCATTATCCTGATCCTTATCACCAATTAAAGGAACTGAAAGGAGATTAATCAAGAAAAACAAAAGATTTCTGTATCAACATGAATTCATTAAAGTTATTCTGATATACGAAAACAGACTAAAGAAAATAGCCCCACCTCAAAACGCACAAAATTTTAAAATAAATTATTTGCTATATACAGAAAAGATGATGTTTGATAAAGACAAATAATTTTCTTCCTTGTTCAGGTCTTTAGCATATAACATGAAATATGAAAAAGTTAGCATAAATGTTTCTAAAACAGAGATAACAAGTCAAAGTTTTTAGGGTAATTTAGCTTTGGCATGATTTCCAAATCACTCTGATTTCATTCAAGGCACCGGAACTAAAATTACAAATTTGGATTTATGTAAAAATGCTAAATATATACAAAGCCCAGATTACAAGAGATTAAAATAAAAATAGAATGCAATGCTTAGAAAGGGTAATAGTAATTTAAAAGGTAGAAAAAATAATATGAAATATATATTTTAAAAACAATTTAATCTGATATAAAATTAGGTCAGTGATTATATATGAACTATAAATTTGTGCTTTATATATTGGCTATACTGTACCGATTAGTATTGACAAAATTCCATATACTTCAGCAGTATCATAAACAGAACTCTAATTTTCAACCCGTAAACTGACAGAAACATCTATTACCTATTATCAATAAGTATGATTTTATATGTAATTACTTATTAACAAAAAAGTTTCCTAATACTAAATGTATAATGTCAAAAAATATTATAAATTGTTTGATTTCTGAATTTAAGTTAGTGCTAAACATCTGAATAATCAGATATTTTCATATTTTAACCATTCATCAATATAGATTATACTGATTCAAATTCTGAAAACATTATAAAATGATCCATCTGCAAATGTGAACATTCTATAAAATCATTATTATGTGTTTTTTAACTATAACATATGAAACAAACAAATTTTTTTTTCTTTTTACCTCAAATATCTGTGCAAACTGGGTCTCTTTACTAGAAAATATCGCATGGATACAATGAATGGCGTATTTGGCTTGGCGGGGGGGTCCTTTTTTAGATTTGTGATGTAAAACAGGAAGCAAAGCTCTAAAAAATAAAAAAAAAAATTTAAACAAAAACGATAAACCAGAAAAATCAGCAAGACTCCACTAAATACTTTACAGTTTGTATTCTTTTAGGTAATGTTTCGTAAGACCAAAAAAACATCTACCTGAACTCATTTTCAACTGTCTCTAATTCTGTTTTATAAACATCTACATTAAAAATGTAATCCAAACACAATTTTTTTTTCTTCTTTTTACTTAACAATTCTGAATAAAAACACAGAAGGTAACCCATTTCTTAATGTCATTCCCTTTAGCCTTTTCTGTTTTATTCTCACTGCTATCACTCCAGCTAAGCTGCTGCCACCTTATATATACGACCACTATAATGGGACCTATACTATTTGTTTTTTAGTCTCTTCCTGCTCTGATTCATCTTTCACTTCATACCAGCACAATCTACATAAAGGGAAATCTGATTATAAAACCTATACAAATTAAGTGTTTACCTTGTTTCAGGCATTATTAGAAGTCCCAAATGCTTGCCTTCATGCTATCAGCATATTATGAACAAGACAAATGACAATACACAAATTAGTAAAATATGTGTTTATGTCAAATTATGATAAGAGCTATGGAGGAAAATAAGGGGAAAAAAAGAGGACAGGATAGAGAGTGGAGAGGGGTGTGTGAGTACTACAATTTTAAAGAGGGTTACAGAAAACCTTTCAAGTAAAGTAACATTTGAGTAGAGTTATAAGGGAAGTAAGGAGTGAGTCATGTAGCTACCTGGAGGAACATTCAGATATGGTATCATTACACTACACAAATACTTAGAATGAGTACTGAATATAGCAGGATCTCTTGGCTTAACTATTTATTTAAACATTTATCTCACAGTGAAACCAACTTCTGAATCTACCTTCTTGCCCAATACAAACCCAGTATTCCAGTACTAAGAAATCATATATACAGAAATTCATCACAATAATACCTGAGTGTCACAAAAGATGCCAACAGCAAAGTATAGTAAAAAGACAAGTGACAAATTGAGGGGAAATTCTCCATTTCGTTTCACAGAGAAAGGGTTAATATCCCTAACGTAAAGACTTTCTACAAGTATAGAATGACCAGCAATATCATGGACAAATGGGATGGACATAAAAAAAACCAGAAAGTTCCTCAAAAGTAAATATACAAATTAACCTGTGATGTATGAAAAGACGCTTACTTTCACAAAAAAAGATATAAATTGAAACTATACTAAGAAGACTTCTGCTTCACATGATGACAGTGTATCTGAGATGGGACATTCTCTCCTACCTTAAGCAGGCAGAAAACAGACATACATGTTAAAGGTTTTAGACACTGGACAACAAGCAGTACATGACTGTAATCCCTAAAAGATGGGAAACAAACTAGAAGAGTCCTACACCTATCCTCACTTACTACATGCAAGGCTCCAGAATGCCATGTTAGCCAGAAGTAACCTTATACTTAGAGCCTGGTGGTCACATGGAGTTAAGGGAGACCGAGATGGAACTTGAGGCAGCTCTAATTTCTAGGGCAGAGTACCACAGGGAAGAGAGCTGCAAAGACAGCAAGAGAGCTTGAATTCTGGAGATCCTCAGAGGGGATTGACTGAATAATGATCAGTGTGCCATGGCATGAGAAAAAAACCCAACAACAAACTACTGGACCCAGGAAAAGAACACTGGAAAGCAGTAAGCCAAAAAGTTCCCTAACACACATAAGGCTGCTAGTGATTCATGGTGGAAGTTTCCACCAGCCAGAGTAGAAAGACCTTGTAATACATAATCAGGAAAAAAATTCATCAACAGAAATAGGCCCAGAAATGGCACAGGTGAAAAACTTAGAAAAGACATTAAAACAGCTATTATAAAAAATAAAATAAAATTAAAAAAAAAAAACAGCTATTATAAACATGTTCCATATGTTCAAGAAGAAAACATGAACATGATGAGGGCAAAAATGAAATACATAAAAAAGACCTAAACTGAACATGAAAAACAGAAAACCCGCAATGAAAAATATACCAATAGGATCAAAAGTAGATTATATGTTACAGAAGAAAACACCAGTGAACTTGAAGACATAGCAATAGAAACTATGCAAAATAAAACAAGAAAAAAAAAAAAAGAACAGAGCATCAGTGACCTGTAAGACAGTTATCAAGTAGTCAAAAATACATGCAACCAGAGTCCTAGAAAATAAAGTGAGGAGAGCAGAAAAGAAAAAGTATTTGAAGACATAGTAGCCACTATTTTTCCACATATGATGGAAATAGATCCATAGTCCTCAAAATCTCAATAAGCCTCAAGCAGAAGAAACATAAAGTAAACCATTCCAAGACATGTCATTATCAATTTGGTAAAAACAGCAATAAAGAAAAATTTTTTTAAAACTATCCAAAAAAAAAAAAATACACTTTACATACAGAGACACAGAACATACAGAGGAACACTTCTCATCATAAACTATGCAATCCAGAAAATAATGGAGTGACATCGGTACTAAGTGAAAGTATCAATCTAGAATTCCATTCTGAGAAAAAATACCTTTCAAGAATGAAGGCAAAATAAAGACTTTTTTTTTTTTTTTCCAAAGAAAAACTGAGATAATCAATTACAAGCAAAACTATACAGGGATGCCTAGGTGGCTCAGTGGTTGAGCATCTGCCTTTGGCTCAGGTCATGATCCTGGGGTCCTGGGATGGAGTTCTGCAACAGGCTCCCCCTGCAGGGAACCTGCTTTTCTCTCTGGCTATGTCTCTGCTTCTCTCTCTGTGTCTCTCATGAATAAATAAAATCTAAAAAAAAGAAACAAAAACAAAAAACAAGCAACAAGCAGAAGTATACAATAAATATTAAAGTTATTCAAGAAGAAAATGATACCAGTTGAAAATAAGGCTATCTAAAAATGGAGACTGACAAAAATGGTAAATGTGTGTATACAAATAAATCTGAGCATAATATTTTAAAGAGACAACAGTTAATTAGTCACATTTGGAAGACGCTAGTAACTAACTCACTATTTTGAACACTGTTCAAGAACACACACACAAAAAAAAACCCAAAGCATTTAATGTGCTTTTCCTAAACAGATGTAACGCTGGGGAACCAGAGAATAGATATTTCTGATTATAAAAGTGTTCAGCTAATAAATGAAGAAAGAATGACAGAATATCACAATTACTAAGTATCCATCAGTTAAACATCATAAAAAGAGAAAAAGAGAAATAACCAGATATCATGTGTCTCCTGGTAGAAGAGCATACCACCATCTATAAAGTGGTCCTGTAATAACAAAAAAGTTGAGCTAGAATCCAACCAGGCCTCTGCATTCAACTATCTCGCTTTACAGAAAATATAAGGAACCCATTAAAATATGCCAAAGGCATACACAGCAAAAATCAATGTATGTGAAACTCTGCAAGAGAGTTTATCAAATACAAAGCGACAAAGAGAATTGGAAGCCTACAAGAAATAAGGCACTTTAAGAGATTTAGCAACAAATAACAATGTGATCTGATTTTTTAAATTACATTTTTGGGAAAACTGGATATTATTAATATTAAGCAATTAATGTTAACTATGTGATATAGGCATTATGTTTATTTTTTAAGAGTTCTTATCTTTTAGAGATACTTAGATGTACAGATGAAATATACAATCTAGCATTTGCTTTCAAATGTAAGTGGAATAGGGAGTAAGGAGAATTACAAATTAAAAGCAACTGTTTAAGTTATTCATATATAAGCTAGTTGTTGGATACATGGGAGTACATTATAATATTCTAGTTACTTCTATATATGTTTGAAAATTCCAATAATAAAATGTATAAAAAATAAGAGTCTCACCAAACTATCCTTATAGTCTGTGGTTTGTAAGCTTCTTTATGAAATGAAAAAATATTATCTTTTGGTAACTTCAGAAACTCCCTGGATAAGACATATCTTCTCCTAGATCAGACTTGCCAATACAAACATCCATAATCCCTTTTCTTAGTCATCAAGAGAAAATTACAGGTCACACACATGTAAAAAGCAATTCTGGGTGGAATTTTTAAAGACAGAATGAGAAATTTTAAGCTTATCCAATGTTTTGCATACCCATTTAAATAAACAGAAACAGACCAAAACAATAAACAAAGAAAAAACACTTTCAAGGATTCTGAAGTATTAGGCAGAGTCTGAGATGTTAATGAAATGTCAATGAAACAACTATCCTCTGATTGCTTTTTCTATTAATAAGTTCCTATTATAAAAAAATACCTTACTTCCCGTTAAAGTGACTTTTCAATTCAAGGTTGTTTTTGTCCAATAATGATACACATACAGAAAATGCAAACAAAACTGAAAAACACATTTAAAAAACCACCAAGGAAAACTCAAAATTCCACTACCCTGAAATAATTACTGCTAACATTTTGGTGACTATAGGTCTAAAATTTCTCTATTCATACATACATATATTAAGTAAATGAGGATACAAAATACATAGTATTTGGAAATTTTTTTTCACCAACAATGCTGGAGGGAACCTCCTATGTCATGTATTGCTAAATGCTAATTTTAAAGGTCATATGGCTCTTTAGTGGATAGCTACATCACAACTAGTCTAATCAATTTCCTACTAATGAGCATTTAAATGTTTTGAATTTTTTGTTTAATCTTAACAAAACCATGAACATCCTTATGCTAGTTATTTACATAATGTTTCTGGGCTTTAAGCCTCCTATAATTTGGTCTGAGATCCTGGCATGGTAAATCTGAAATTATATTTCCTAGACTCCCTCAAGAGCTGGTTTCCCGTTAGGTTCTTCCAATAAGAGACACCAGAGCTTCCTTAGGTATTCTGTGCAGTAGTTACACCACCCCTCCAGCAACAGCTAGGACACTCCTACTGTGTCAGCTGGTTGGGCAATACTGACAGGGCTCTTCCATCCACTGGATAGTCCTTAACATCACTTTTCAGTTGTTGCTCCAGCCCCAAAGGTGGTAGCTGCTTCCAGCAATTCATCATCTCTGGGTTACCAAAGCACCTTGTGGTCTTTCATTCTTCAAACATATGTACTAATTTATTTATTTATGTTTAAAATACCTGGTATGGTTTCTGTTTTTCTGACTGCATCCTGACCCGCATAATCATTAGGTAGGTATCTTCTCTATCTCTAGGATAAGTTCCTGAAAATGAAACTGCAGTGGTGAAGACTGCATTCATTTCAAGTTGGTATATATTACCACATTACCAACCCAGAAAAGCTGAATCAATTTATAATCCAGTCAAGAGAGCATCATTGGAATGGTAGCTAACATTGGTTACAGCATTTAAGTGTTTTTATTTCTACTTGCCTTGATTAGTATTAGTAGGCATAAATGTCTTTTCTTGATTTGAGGGACCAGAGGATTTCCCGTTCATTCCTTTTGCTAGTGTTCTATTCTTAGATCTATTATATATCTGTAAAGAGTCTTTATACATTAGAGATATTAACCTTTTCTAAGTTATACATATTGAAATTACTTCCCCAGCATGCCATTTGCATTTCTAACTTATTTCATGATTTTTGCTTTCGTCTAAATGGTATTTTCCCTCACTAAAATATAAGGGCAGAGTCTGTTCATTTCAAAAGAACCTTTTATACTCTAGTAACTTATATACAGTAGAAGCTCTATGAATGTATTTCAACAAATGGATATTTAATAATACAATCCATCAATATTTCATGATTTGGTACTAGCATCCTTTCACCCACCAAAAAAAATTACAGAAATGTGCTGGTTATTAATACTTTTATTATTTATATATTTAAAATCTTTGATAATCTTGGACTCATCTCAAATATATGAAAAATCAAGATAAATCTACATTGATTCTTGCCTTCAAAATATTTTATCAGTTATTTACTGGGTAATCTAATTTTTTCTTATTTTTTTTGTTAAATATTATCACTCCTCCACTCACTATTATAAAGTTGCAAACTTCTTGAATATTTTACTAGGTCTTCTGGTTTTTACTACTACAATATTTTCAGAATGGTTATTAGTAACATATAAGGAAAGCTCTGGATTTTTACATAGTTTGGCTATCTTGGTTTTGGTAATTTTTCAGTAGATTCTCTTGGATTTTCCATTACATACGGTAATTTTGCTTCCTCCTTTCCAACACTTGTATCTCGTTTTATTTTCTTACATAATTATATTGGCTAATGCTTCTAAAGCAATGTTAAACCATAGCAGAGATAGTGTATTTTCCGCATTTTGTTCCTACTTTAACTGGGAATGCTTCTAGTGTTTACTCTATGATGATGCCTATTGGTTTGAGACAAATTATGTTATAAAGGCATTTATCCCAAATTAACAGGTTTAATTATAAATAGACTCTTTTTTTTTTTTATCAGAAGCCCTTTTTAGCATCTATCACAATGTGTGTCCTTTTTCCTTTACTCAACTATATAGTAAACTAACAGGATTAGGCTTACTAATACCAACCCTCCTTGTTTTTCTGAAATAACCACATTTGACCATAACATGTAACATTTTTTTAAAGATTTTATTCATTTATTTTAGAGAGAGAGAGAGAAGAGAGAGAAACAAACACAAGCCAGTGGGAGTGGCAGAGGGAGAGCAAACACCCCACTGAGGAAGGAGTTCAGTGTAGGACTCACTGGATCATAACCTAAGCTGAAGGCAGCCACTTACCCAAATGAGCCATCCAGGAAGGGCAGAGGCAGAGGAAGAAGCAGATTCCCAGCTGAACGTGGAGCCCTACATGGGGCTGGACACAGGGCTCAATCCCAGGGACCTAAGACCTAAATCAGACTCAACCGACTGAGCCACCCAGGTACCTCAACCATAGTATATTTTTGTTTTACTATAGTAAAACTCTTTTCTTACTGAAGTTTTACTTACAATTTTTACAGCAATATTAGTAAGATCTGTCTTTTCTTTTGAGGGAATATCTGTTATCCACTTTTAACACTCTTGCTATCTTGGCTTTATGAAAGAAGTAACCTGAATGCTTTTTCTTCTGTCTATGCTTTAAACAACTAAAAAGAATCAAAATCCTTGGCTTCTTGTAGATGTGAAATATTTCCTATAATATAACACACACTTTTACTGGCACTTTTTATTAGTTGATACCTATTTCAATATTTTATAATTACAGCCTAATTAGGTTTTCTCCCATTCTTCTTGAGCCAATTTTATTTACATCACCCTGTTAAAAAAATCCAAGTTTTCAAATATTTAAAATATAGACACACTTAAATTTAAATACTTAAAGTAAAATGATGAGAAAAGACAACTCAGATAAGCAAACAAAAAGAAAACAAAAGTTAGATTTAGGGGCCTAAGAAAAACTGAATGTAAAGGGAAAAAGTACATAACTTGGTAGACAGAGTTCACAATATAAAAGGGGTAACTAATACTTTCCCGAGTCTTTACGTCCTAAAGAATGTTCATTTGTCCTTAAGCACAATTTGGCTACTCAGGAAATTCTTCAGTTATATTCTTTTTTCCCATGAAAACTCTCCAGCTGTTGAATCATTAACTTCAGAAATCTTACGTGGTTGAAAGAAGTGAACCTCTTTTTTCCATTGCACATAATACATTTCCTTATTTCCTTTTGCTACTGATGTTTGTGAAATCACTTCTGTAATCCCTGAAAATGCAGTAAATTCCACCAGAATATTTTCCTAAAACGAGTCCTCTTAATCTCCAGATTGACATTTTTATTCATTCTAAAACAACTTTACTATTATCATTTTTTTAAACACTATTTTCCATTCTCCATTTTTCTGTTGTTTTCTCCACAGAAGCCAATTAGGGCTTTTCACTATCTGCAAATGATTTTCTTTCATTGCCTCCATTTCTATGCCCACTATTTCTACATTCTATGCAATTTCGTCATGCTCTATTACAGCTACATTTTCAATATTGTTTACTCTGCTCCTTACTCTGCTTATAATAAACTATACTTTATAATACAAACATGTTCGTTCTTCTTTATCCTTACTCCTGCCACTTCCTTTTTTGTATTTTTTCTTGTTGTTTTTTCTTGTTGTTGTTCTCTTATTTTTCCAGGTATCATTTCTGCTTAACTTCCCTGGCAGTTTAGAATATTTAAAAAATTTTTTTACTAGAAAAATTCAATTCTTTCAAATAAAGATTATCAGCTTTCATTGGAATACTAAAACACCTACTTAGTTTCACATTTTATTAATTTATTTGTACTCTGTTAACTCATTTTTGAATAGGAGAAATTCTCTGGCTTTGCCATTTAAACAAAAAGGCAGATAGCATTTCCCTGATGACTGAATCCTGGATGCCTCTCTTAAAAAATTAACATCACAGCTCTCAACTCAATCAGTTGGCTAAGTAAAAGTAGCATAGAGGAAGGAGCTGGGACTAAAGGCAGCAAGTCCTTTATCTCTGTGTAATTTCTCTCCAAATCTACTGAAACCCTACCAGTGATGAGAATTAACTCCTCCTGGACTATGGCTATATCCTATGCTATAAGAGGATTCTTAGTTTTGGCACATTCAAACTAAGTCTAGGGGTGATCCAGACTCCTGAAAGACAAGAGTCAGAATAGAAACCACAGCATACCCATCATTTTTTTTTTAGTAGGTTTAAGCACACAATTTTTTTTCTGTACCTATAAAGTTGGTAAGACATTTGCTTCACAATTCTACTTTAAGCCTTACCTCAACTCTAAGCTTTGCTCCTCCTAAGGAAAATAGGTCAGCCCAAAGAAAAATGGTGTGACCACGAAGTCTCTCCGTTAGTTCTATGACAGCAGAAATTAGGCTTTCCTTATAGCTCTCAAAGCCTGCCCATACCTCAATCTCCTCTAAATAACAGAACACTTACTATCCATTCTGTTATACCCCTGAGTCAGGAAGATGTGTATTAAGTGTCAATGTTCTCACATTCAATTCAGTCTAGATGACTTATTTAGCACCAATTCTGTCCAGTTGTGGCAGCTTCTACTTAGATACATTTTTCTTTTGGTTCTTCAAAATTATTTTGGTGAATTCAAGGAAACACAATAAACACTCTATTATTTTTCCTCAAAATCGACTCACCCATTTTAATAACTTAAAACATAATCTGCATACATATTTTATCTCCCGGAAGACATAAACTATGAGCCACTTCATCAAGAATAGTGCGTGCACACAGCAGGTATTCATTATCAGTTAATTTTCCTCATGAGAAACATGTGAAATATACTCACTATATAAATCAAATAATTTTAAGTACTTCAAATCTATATTAAAGCAGCATGTTTTAAAATGCCCTCATGTTCTAAAATGTCCACCTTTTAACCTTGCTCTTGTAATTCTCCTATAAATATATCTAACAATATTTCCTTAAGATATAAAAGATACTAGGAAAGACAGTCTAGAATAAAAATAAAAACCTCCAGTGAATAAATCAAATTAAAACTTGCCCCAAACCCTGAAATATGAAAGGAATTGTGCCATTATAGATATGGTACCACAGGCATTCAGACAAACAGGCCTAAATTCAAATCTTCACTTTGCTACTTGCTAGTTATATGATCCAAACCCATTTACCTCAAATGAGTATCACATTTCTCATTTGGAAGATTTGGATAATTTCTACACTTTACTAAACTGTTACAAGGTTTAAATGAGATAGTACAGGAAGTGGGCATTCAATCAGTAATATAGTTATGCTTTGCTTGTGTTAAACTCCAAACTTTGATCTCTGAAGAATCACAGTACATTCAAAAGAAAATTCATGCTCGGCATCCACTTAAAAATTAAGAAGTCATTTTTTTCCTTTTGAAGATGTTATAAATTTATTTGATAGAGAGAAAGAGAACATGAGCAGGGGAAGGGCAGAGGGAGAGGGAGAAGCAAGCTCCCCACTGAGCAGGGAGCCAGACACGGGGCTCAATCTAGGACCCTGGGATCATGACCTGAGCCAAAGGCAGGCACTTAACCAACGGAGCCACACAACTGCTCCAAGAAGTCAGTTCAGTTCTAATCAAGTTTCTTACTCTTGTCAAAGAGAATATGATTAAGAACTTCTGGTATATTTCAATGATCATTTAAATAATGCCTTTGTCCTGTTTATTAATAGTTACTAGAATTAAGTTCATCTGAACAAAAGGAGTAACAAGAAGTATACCTGAGATTTTAAGAGCTATCTTTGTCCAGTCTCTCTCTGAGGAAAAGGACCATAGGCAATTCTTCAACATGAAGCACGCTCCCTAATCACAACTAACTAGACCAGTGGCTAAGCCAGAAATAATGAGATACAAGTAAAACTAATCACCAATGACCATAGCAAGATGAGGACCAACTATCAGATACATTCTACAGGAATAGGGAGGGGAGGTGAATATAGAGAAGTAAAGCAGGGATCCATAGAAAAGACTTCTTGTTTTGAGCTATTCTATCTAGAATCTTGAATAATCAATCAGCATTAGAGATCCCAAGGGTAACAGCACAATTTCCAATTCTTGGAAATACTGAAACACACACAAAAACACACTGCTGTTAGGAGGTTTATTCCAAGCTTCCCTGAGACAAATAAAGCACAGCTTCTTAAAATCTTCAATTCAATACCTCTAATGACAGAGAATAGTGGAGTCCTCTGCAGAGCCCAGTTGAAATTCCTTTGAAATTTCCCACTACTACCTTAAATTCATGTGAACTGTTTATTCTATGCATGATATATCAAGAGAATGTTTCACTATAAAATTGTTTCATTAGAATATTTAGGCAATTAAAAAGAAATGCCATGTTTGTTCCACAGTTTTGTCCATCTTCTAAAATGCCAATCTGTGCTATCCCCCAGGAAATAAGAATCTAAATTGAATGGTATAAACTTAAGATAACCTAGACATGATTTCCTCAAAACTTAAAAGATTCCAACTATTACATAAATCAAGAAGCAGTAAATTATTTTTCTATTTTCTAGAATATTTATCAGAATAAACTTACGATCTGATGTGTGGGAAATCCTCTTCAATTTTGCTTCCTGTGTTTTTAAAAATTTGGAGTGCAGCTTCTGCTACTTTTTCATCATCCATTTTCAGACAAGCCAGAAGAGATTCAAATGTCTCAGCAGAATGAAACGAGATGGGATGTGTAAATGAGAGTACCTTAAAAAAAAAAAAAAGAATCATAAAAATGATCTGTAAACCCTTTCCATCTTTATAATATAAATCTAAAATATTACATACTGGAAATATTCAAATCAAAGTAAATACAAAAATAATTATGCTAACAAGTACATGAGAGCACTATAAATAAAGTTCTAAACTTACTCAAATATGTAACAGATAGGTTCTAGTTAGTGTTGGAAGACCACATGATGATGAAGTCATTTCTTTCAAACGTAAATTACATGTAAAAATAATGTTACCCAAAATTAATTTAATTTGGTTAATGTTTGGGTTTTTTTGGGAGGAGGATGAGAATAGGAGAAAAGCAACAAGAAGACAGAATTTAACAAATTAGCTCTATTCTCCTAAATAAAGATCATTAGAAGAGACTAGCTAATAACATTTTTTAAAAAGTTATCTAGAGGAGAGGGTAAAACAACAGATCAAAAAGCTACCATAATGTTACAATTATCAAATCAACCTGGTACTAACATCAGAAGAAACAAAACAGAGAAAGTAAAGCTTTTTAGTCCTAGCACATATAAGAATTTAGACTATATAGAGTATAATAGATTATAAGGAAGAAACAGAAAATGAAAATGGATGGCATTTTTAATAAACACTCCTGATAAAAATATGTAGCTATTTAGAGAAAATCCAATTAGATCCTCCTATATATATCCTCCCACAGTATATACTTTCAAAATACATTTCAGATGGGTTATATTTCAGTTAAAACACAAAAACAAAAATCTTCTGAACAAGACAGTATTTTTAAGCTTAAAATAAACAACTAGAATCAAACATCCAATGTAAAGACAAGTAAGCATAGAAAAATACATTAAGCATAATGCCGTATTTGTAAGATTCAAAAATAAAGTGATGTTATTTAGAAATACATAGATAGACACAGATGATAAAACTAAAAGGACAGTAAGAGGATAAATAAACTCCAAATTCAGAACAATTATACCTAGGGGATGTGAATCAAGGAAAAAACTACTCAGGGAACTTCACAGTATTGTTAATACTCTTGAGTTAGCATCCTATTTACTTTTCACTGTATTCCCTTACTATATTCTATAACTTCTATATAACAGAATACACTTTATTTTTGATATATCAAGTATGTCTTATAAAAAAGCAAAGAAAATAAACTTACTTAAACTCAGTTAAAAAGTACAGAAAAAAGACAAAAAATTGAGATGTCATTAGAAAATGAACACAGAATAAAAATAATGAGTTCACCAAAGGGAAAATGCTAAAGATTAACATATGGAATTTATACCTCACTGCAGTAATTATAAAAATTAAAACATTATTCTTACTTATCAGGTTAGAGATTACAAATCTCTTTAAAATTTACAATACTCCATATTTGTGAAGATAGGATAGGCACCTTCACTCACTACTGACAGAATTATATACCGGTATAATTTTTCTGTAAAGGAATTTGACTAAATATCCAAAAATTTTGAAAATGATCATCCTCTTTACATTCCAGTATTTTTTTAAAAAGACATTACCATTAGCAAGAGATCTTAGATACACTTATTGTTGTAGTGATTACACGAACAAAATTAGAAAAATCTAACTATCCAGGGAAATAGAACACCAAGGTATCACAAAAGTAGACTAATCACCATTTCAAAAAGTAATGTTTTTTATTTTTTTACTATGAGTCAGAAACTTATGTGCTAGGAAACTTATGTACATGTGCTAGGAAACTTATGTACATGACTTAATTTAGTCCTCTGTTAGATAAGTGCTATTATCTCCATTACAGATGAGGAAGTGGAAGCAATAAACTTGCCCCAAAACATCAATCAGATCTATTTTCTGACACTTTTAAACATACGGTCTTAAAAAACACTAATAAAAATGCTTATAATTTAATAAGGGAAAATAGTCAAGATACAAAATTGTATATATTTAGTCTGATCTCAACTATGTAAAGTGTGATTTTTTTTTTCAAAATTAGAGGATAACAAAATAGACTTATGAATATTTTTTTTAATTTGTATTTTATACTTTCTAAGTTGTCAACAATTAACTGATATTTTTGTAATAAGTAAAAGGCGAATAGTATATTTTAGCTAACAAAATAAAAGATAAAACGGAGTTTTAGGAAGAATTTGGCTCCATGTTTGGTAGGGCTAACACCTTCTTTGCTCACTAATAAAAACTTCAAATTATAATCTGCTATTTTAATATAATAATACTAGGCCCTATTATACGCTTTAAATCTGAAAATATTTAGCTTATGTGTTAGAAGAAATGTACATTTTCTTTTTTTAAGATTTTATTTAAGAGAGAGAGCACAAGAGTGAGCACAACCAGGCAGAAGGGGCAGAGAGAGAGAGAAGAGCGATCTCCCCACTGAGCAGAGAGCCCAACTCGGGGATCAATCATGCTTAACCAACTGAGCCACCCAGGAGCCCCAGCAATGTCCATTTTCTACGTTACCTAAAATGATTGAGAAAATTTTACTTTAGGTTCTATAATTTAAGAAGCAAATCTCAAGAATAAAAAAATATATACTATATATGTTAAATAGTTATCTCATTAGGCACTTAATTTCACCACAAGCATATTTACCTTAAGCAGTTCAAGACCTGCCCTGATGGCTTGATCAGTTGGAACACCCTCATCTTCATCATCTGCTGTTCCATCTATTGATTTATTCACTTGCTTAATAAGAGCACTAAAGCATGACAAAAAAAATTGTCATATTTTCAACTATTCTTTATTAGTAATGTCTAATAAAAATAATCTTTTATATTTTCTATATAGACCATATCCAAACACATAAAAATTTAACAAAGCTATTTCCCAAACATTACTGCAAAACAAGAAATTATAATAGGTATTTTAAGATACTTCTTTTCAAAAATAGTATTTTCCCTTGTCCATTCAAATGAAGTCCAAATGGTATTTGATTTGCTATTTATTAATGCTACCACTATTTTCATTCCTGAATTTTCCATGGAAAATCTATGCCCCAAAACATGAATAGATTTTTTTTAATTATCTGAAAATTAATGCTGCTCCAGTACATAGAACAAATAGTGAAATAAAGGATAAATGGCAACATCAAGCACTTTCAAAATATTTGCCAAATACTACTATGTGCCAGGCACTATTAAAAGAGGTAGAAACATACAGGCCTATTCCTGAAAGGTGTAAAAATACCTGGATAACAGACTTATAATAGAACTTCACTAGAAATTAGAATAGATCAAAAAGGAAACAAAAGACTTTGAAAGTTTCTTCTTAAACCAAGCTTATATTATTGTAAAATAAACATTTATAATACAATACCAATTATCTAAAATAATCATTCACACTTTTAGGTATCCTTTTTATAAAAAACAAGTAGCACACATTAAGGTTAGAGACATAGTATATATATTAAAATGCAGGAAAATTCAACTATTCAATGTTCCTTAAAATGTTTAGCAGCTCCATGTTTCTACAATAATTTCATGAATTCAAATGTCAGATCAAGCTAAGAATAAAATGTATCTGTCTCTCTTGCAAGTTCCTATTAAATTTATCATCCTTAGCAGCTGACATCTTTGAGAATGTTCTCTCCTTTTCTGCTCATTTTTCTTGATTAATCTATTCTCATAGCTCCAACTATCCCAAATAAAAACCTTCAACCTCAATTCTCTTGTGTTTTTAGCAGCTCCAAGGTTTTTAACTCAGATGTCCCACAGAATGAAAAATACCACATATCCAAAATTAAACTTACTATTTTCTTCCATGACAAAAAGCATGAATGAAGCTCTCAGTCTACTAAGGGAAGGCCAAAAATAAGTAAACAAATACACAGAAAATATAATCAGGGAACAACAATGACTAGAAAGAAGGCAAAGAAAAGAAGTGAAGTTCTTCAGCCAGGGTAGTCAGGAAGGGCATGTCTAAAGAGAGACAACTGAGTAACAAAAAAACAAGAGTCAGTCATATAAAAATCTGTGAGAAAAAGTATCAACCTGGAAAAACCAAAGAGAATCAACTGAAAAACTATTAAAAAAATATTAGGAGTTCAGTGAGGTGATACTAACAAAGCACACAAAAAAATCAGTAGTGCTTTTCTATATCAGCCAAAGTCACCTAAAAAAAACAGAGGGGAGAAAATCTACTCACACTGATAAGTTAAAATATATAAAGTAAGTTTTACATGTACAGAATCTGTGCATAAACTCTAAGATTATATGAAGGGGAGCATAGAGATATGAACAATTCCAGACAAGTAATGGCATTTTTCACTAAATCTCTAATTGTACCAGGGGACCACAACTTGGCGTGGCACAAGATTCAGTAGATGCATTCTATGGAGCAACTGAAAAAAAAAAAAAAAAATCTGGGAACAGCCAACTAATTTTAGGTGGGAGGGGGAAAATGAAATAACTTTCTCAACAAGATAAAAATGTTTCATTAACACCTCAAAAGACAAAGGAATCAAGTGAAAATTCAATTAGTCCAAATCATACAAGAATTTATGCTATAATATGAAAATATGAAAACATAACAAATCAATTGGGAAGGAAAGAATTTTTCAATAAATGGAGTTGATACAACTAGCTTTAAAAAAAAAAAAAGATGGATATCTACTTCTATTTTACACTAAAATGAATTCCAGACCACTTAAAGATTTAAGTGGAAAAAACAAAAATCATAAAGGAAACAGACAGATTTAATTATGTATTTATTGTAAATTACACAAATTTAAAAGGCAAACTAGGTTAATAGCTTCATTTTATAAAGCATTCTTACAATCAATAAAAGACAATTCCTCCAAACCCCTCTTAGAAGTTTTTTAAAAAGCAATTAACTAAGAAATACATGCGAAAAAAAAATGTTCAACTTTATTAGTGACACTGTTTTTAAAAAACACAGTATCACCATTTACCTATGAAATGTCAAGGACTGCAAAGGTTAATGGCCACTATCAGGAAGAATTAGGTGCACTGGACCCTCACGGCCTGCTGGTAGGAACGAAATGTGGAATCCTTCTAGAAACCTATTAGATAGTGTGGTAGTTAACCAAGAGTGCTCTGGAGCCTGACTTCTTGGGTTTCCATGCCATTCACCTCTTCCTAGCAATGGAGAGGATACTCAGCATCTGTGTAAGTCACTGTTTCTTACTGGTAAAGGGGGAATAATAGTATTTGTTTCACATGGTTAAGAAATCAATAAGTAAAACATTTAGAATCATCCCAGGCACTTTACATGGACTAACTGCTGCTACTTGTTATTGTTATATAAACTACTGACTGATAAAGACAAAGACCTGTTTTGGTCCTCAGTTTGACTATCCATACTATATTTTATTTGTGAAAACTTTCTCCATCTTAACTTTCAAAACACTACAGTAAACTGGTGTTCTTATACTCTTATAATTTTTCTATTGTTGAAAAACAAGATTCCAAGGTTCTGTCCCTGATCTTTTCATCTTTTTTCTTCTAGACAATCTCACGCTCAGGGAACAAATCAATTCTCACAGTTTCACATTAAGCTCAATTTGCCTTGATTTTTAAATTGTTTGTCATGTCCAAATAAGAAGCACATTAGCTACCTTTATTCTTTTTAAAATATTACTGTGTGCTTCATCATTTGGATCTGAGCTCTTATACTTCTGGCTTCTCATCAACTTTATTCCCCATTTCCAGTAAGATGACCCATTCTAGTAAAACCTTCCTCAAATATAATCTTCCCTTTCTATCCCACTACCAGGATCCACAGAAAACATGTAACACCTTTACAATCTATCCATTCTACTTCCCTCTTCCTGTCCATCATTAATCATCCACGGTTCTCAACAGACTAAAGAATACAGTAAAAGCTCTAAAGTTAGACCTTAAATACTTTAAAATTTGATCCCAACTACTTTTTTTTAGCATTATCTCATAACACTTTTACACCTCTCTGTACTACAGTTTAAATAGATGGCAATCATTTTCTAAATATCCTGTCCTTTCCTACCCAGTTTGCCTGGTTTATATCACTCTCATGCCTACAATATTCATTCTCCCAATCTGGAAAAACATTCTTCCTCTTAGGTCAAATACTACTCCTTTAGAGAAATCCTTTCAGCCCTCTGAATACTATTTGCATTAACTGTATGAAACTATAATATAATCTCCTGATTAAAACTCTTTATTCCATTACCAGACAGAGGGTTAAAGAAAAGCAAAAAAAGTATGCTTTGCCAATAGCTAACTACATTGTCTTAAATAGAAAAAGCATGGGATTATTTAATAAATGAGTTTCCATCTGATTGTCTTCCTTGTACTAATACAGAGGGTTCTGATTTTTGTTTTATATTTATATTTCAAACCAGAGAGCACTTTCTTCAAATGAAAACTGATGCAATAGGAATCCAAAGTGACTAACTACTGGGTATCCAAACCAGGGTCTCCCTACGCTGCAGGGGAACAAAGGCCAAAAGCTTACACCCTCCATCTTCCCAAACAAAAGAAATCCCCAAAAAGGGTTCACTGGGTACAGGATATAATTTAATTTAGAATCTAATATATCTCTAAAAGATACTGATGACCAGTAAATCAGAATGTTATAAATATATATAACATATATATATATTCAGTAAGCACTTTATTTTTTTCGACCAGTTGAAATAGTTTAGAAAATTGTTAAAAAAAAGAAAAAAAAAAAAAAGAACATTTTACATAAGGGAATATAGTCATAAAAGGAAAAGTATTTTCCAAGATGTCAAAGTCAGGTGATATCAAAGCTGAAATGATGATTGTTTTAAAAATAACATCTTAGTTTTCGAATACCTGTGAAAATGCACCATATGCTGCTTTACAATATATTCACCTAATTTTCTTCCCCTAAAGGTATAATTACAAATTGTTTGTCTTACTTACATTACACAAGCTAACTAAAAAGAGGAATTCCTAGTACACTGCTAACAGATAGAAACTAGGCTTAAATTGAAATTTTTCTCACCCAAATGAACAAGAAAAATTAAATATACACAGATATATACAGACAAGTACACATATATTTACATATACATATATGTGAACATATATAGATGAATGTGTAGCCATTATACTTATACAAAAATCTATACAGATAAGTGTCTTGTGTATATCAGGTATTTAAAAACGACTGACTGAAGCATAAGTGAATAGTAATGAAACTTTAATATTTTTATATACAAATACCTGATAGATTCAGTATCTATGTGCACAGGTGCTATCCTCTCCAAAAGAAATTTGATCATTTCCAGGAAAGGATTTGTAGGCTGCTTGGGGTTGCCCAACTTCTTAGTTATTTCACGCTGTAAGGCAGATTTTTAAAAAATATTACAAAAATATGTTTAAAAAGTTATATCACATTAAAATGTTAAGAATCTAAAATAATTAAAACCATGTAATACTGGTATTGGCATAAACAAATCAGTAAGTCCAAAAAGCAAACTAAATTAAAATTTTGCATATGAGAAAGGTAACGTTTCAACCAATAGGAAAAAAGATAGATTCTTCAATATATTGTACTGAAATAACTAAACAAACATCTTGTTTTACAGACTAAAAACAGATCCCTATACCGTACGTTATGCCAAAAACATTGCAAAAAGATAAAAGCAAATACAAAAGAATAAAACCACAGGCAACAGATTGAGAAATACTGACATTCATAAATATTTTCATTGACTTGCAATAGAATGGGGTTTTGTAAGAAGGACATAAAATGCAAAACCTCAAGAGCCTGCTGTAGACTCAGCTAGATAAAAATAAAACTATGGTATGTAAAGGACATCACAAACAAAATAAAAGGGCAAACTACAAATGACATGAAATTATTTGCAGCTTAATTAACATACATGTCTAACAAATCGATAAAGACAAATGTCATTCCAGAAGATTAAAAACACACAATTTACAACAAAAAAAGTTTTAAATGGCTAATTTGCCCAAGAAGAAAAGATGGTCAGATGACCAGCAACCCAGAATATAAATCCTACCAAAATAATTATATTTTTGTTTTGCTTCTTTCCAACAATGATAGGAGCCAATATTGAATCTATCAAGAAATAATCAAGACTGTGAAAACTTACTTGGCTATAAAGATACTACAGTGTTCTTTAAACAAAAGCTGGGAAAAAATCTGTATGTGTAACACAAATGGACTATTCAATAATTATGGTACATATATTCAATAGTAGTATGCTACAGTGCTATTAATACTATAAAAGGCTAATAAAAATAAGTAAACTACACAATGATGATCTTATCTTGAAAGATATACACCATAATATTAAAAGCAATTATCTCTAAAGGATTGTAGTTTATTGTCTTTTTTTTTGACATTTCACATAATGAATATAAACTTTACATAAATGAATATAAATTATTTTATAAAAGGGGTCAAATTTTGACATAATGAAAATTATATAAAATAACATTTTACATAATGATTATAAATTTGGCATAACAAAGATAAATTATTTTATAAAAGGGATCAAAAAAGGTTTGGGGGTTTCTCCAAATATTAGCTCTTTTTGGTTTTTTAAATAAAGAGAATGAGCTAAAGTAGGGAGGGGGGTGGTAGGGAGGGACAGAGGGAGAGGGGGAGAGAGAATCTTAAGCAGGCTCCACACGTCGCATGAAGCCCAACAAGGGGCTCAATCTCACAACCCTGAGATCATGACATGTGCCAAAAATCAAGTCAGACACATAACCAAATGAGCCACCCAGGTGCCCCAAACATGAGCTCTTTTAAATGTCTGTCCTTACCACACAACCTTCAGCCTGTTTGCAGGAACATGTTGGACTAACAAGTACTTCTAACTGTTTTCTTATTTTCTCATCATCTTCTAACACCTGTGTGAACTTCTTCATGAAATCTTGAGCCTTACCAGGATCTGGCAAATTTCCTTAAATAAATTAAAATTCAATTAAAATACCACTTTAGACAATTTCCAAAATAATAAAAGATCAACATTTTTCATTCTTTTTATTACTTTACCAATCCTAATTTACAAATTCAGTTTAATTAGAAATTGTAGAGCAACTTCAATAGTCAATTTTCACATAATTCTGCCTTCTAGAAATATGAAATAAGAGCACTGTGAAGGAACATCTTTGTAGGAAAAGACTGAACTATTTCTAAATAACACCTTATAATATTTAAGGGCACTTAATGTCAAACTGAATAATACCAGTTTATTACCGTCTGCTTGAGCTTATTGTGTACATTGTTCTCTTGTAATTCACAGCAAGAGATCAGTTAAGTTTTACCTTTAAGAAATTATTTTCCTGTATTGCATTAAATTGTTAAACTATCCAAAGAGAATTCACATACAGATGCTATCAGTCAATAACATATGCTAAGCAACATGCTTCAGGTATTACTATTGGATGTGTCATTATTGCATGAGAAAAGAGGAGTCCTCAAAGAACCAAAGATGATTTTTATACCCCTCTCCTAATATATCCATGTATCAAAACACTTCTGAAAACTAGTAATATGTTGATCTATTTTTTTTGACTACTCACAACTGTTATAGAGGACCAGACTAGGATACTTCTAATAACAGAAATTATAAATCTATAGACTATAATAAAAGTTATAGAAATTCAACTAAATCTTAAAATATGAGTGCACTAAGTACAGCTTTTCTTTTTTTTATTATTATTTATTTATGATAGTCACAGAGAGAGAGAGAGAGAGGCAGGCAGAGACACAGGCAAAGGGAGAAGCAAGCTCCATGCACCGGGAGCCCGACATGGGATTCGATCCCGGGTCTCCAGGATCGCGCCCTGAGCCAAAGGCAGGCGCCAAACCACTGTGCCACCCAGGGATCCCCTAAGTACACCTTTTCAATACAACTTTGAAACTCCACTTTAAGTCCTGGCCAAATCATTGAGGATAATAAGAACAAATTGTCCTTATTATAAATACTTGACTGCATCTTTTCGTGTGTCTATAATATAAAAAAGTCTACTGTACTGTCTTCAAATAATTTTGGAAGATGTCGCTTTATAGTCCCTTTATAATGTATAGACATCATATCAATAAGGTCTACCATTCAAGAAACAAACAGATTGGGGGGGGGGGGGATGAAATGGCGGAAGATAGGAGAGGGAAAAGGGAGGGAGGAAACAAACAAACAAAAGTTTAATTCAGCATTCTACAAACATTCTTGAACATGAAATCCTTTTTTCTAACAACATTATTAACACCTACAGGATACCAGCATCCTCAGAACAGAATTTCGGAAAACAGGGGTAAAAAAAGTAGAAAATATGTGAGATGATCTCCTTTAAGAGACAGTATCCACAGCTAAATAACAAGGAGACAGTTATTAAACAACAGCAGAAAATCACTTGCTTTAAGTCATCTGAAGAAACTGAAAACTAATTTATGTTTAATTGCCCAAAACTAAAAGATATTTTGGTCTTAAAGCCTTATTCATGCCAAACTCCTATCCCTTAGTCTAAAACTCAGTTAATTAGCTTACTGTTCTCTTCAGTAGCTAAGCATTACTTCCAACCACACCTTGGAATATTTGTTAACATCTCAGATCCATCTAAAACAGATCTCTTCACTATTTCCAAACGGAAGTCAGCAGAAGTGCTTCTCCAGGTGTTCCTGATATTCCCCCCTCTGTCCACATGCTATGCTATACAAAGTAATCTCTGGACAGGAGGAAAAGCAAATGCCCTACAAAAACGGCTACTTTTGCCCAATCTCTGTGCTGAACAGAGAGATGTGCTACATAATCCTTTTGTATTTACTGCTGAATGTAATTAAATAACATTTCATTTGAAATCACTGAAAGAAAAAAAGCAAATTGGTATTTTTTTTTCCAAAGAAGCTCTTTTGTAATTATTAGGTATACACTTTAAATTTTGGCTCAGAAAGAAATTAGCTTCAAATAGATTCATTAGAGCAAGCAACACCAAAGTACAGATTCAGTTTTCACAGTAAGCTTATGCAATAATTCGAATGAATTCCCACAAGTAAATTTATACAATATATCCTTTCTCTAGTTCTTGCTCATCCAGCACAAAAAATAAAAAGAAAAACTCTGGGTAGCAAAGTAAATGAAAATTAGAAAAAAAAAAAAAAAGTAGAAGCTGAGTTGTCTATTGAAAAAATAAAATCAATCAAAAACACTTTTACTCTTTTCCTTTATTATCAAAGCCTAAAATGAAACTCCATGAAACACATTTAAGTTATCGAAAAGAAATATTTCAATTAAACTTTAAATTTTAAATGTAATATTTGAAATGACTTACTTGTAATAACCATCACTTTTGAAAATATGGCCTTGACACTGGCATCTGTCTGTAAATCACACACACACAAAAATGCAAAATTAAAATTTCCTAACAAAAATCTTCATTATACCCTTCAGAAAATTAAATAAGCATAACCTACTAATGCCCGAGGCCCGCACCCTGACCACAACTGTCAGCTCCGCAAAGTGAATGAAAGGTGAATGCTCCACTGCTGTCATCTCTTCCCCCTCACCGTTTTGTCATCCTCCAAACAAAAAAGGAGATTGCTATACCAACTTTCTGAAATAGGGAGATATTTTGTTTCCTCCAGCAATGAAAGAACAGGGCAACCAAGTTTTAAAAAGGGACAAAATAACCTGGTTTCCAAGTTTTAAGCTTACCTCAAACAAAAAGTTGGCAAGTATGTAATTCTTATTTAAGGTGTACCTAAAATTTTTAAGCCTGAGGATTATAAGGCATAGTCATGAAGCTAATGGGCTTTCCTGGATAAAGAAAATTTAAAAAGATGCAGCTGACAGGTACAAAAGAGTTTTCCAAGAGTGCTACTTACTTGCTGTATCAACACAGTATTTTCGGGAATGAATGTGTTCACTACATTGTACCCCATGTAACAGTCTGTAAAGTCACAGGTATAAAAGATGTTCCTAAGAGTGCCACTTAGTCAAAGCATCAAGTTAGTGTTATTTCTTTAAAAAAGATGTCAATGACCAACTCTGTATAATATATTTAACTAGAAAAACACTGGAGTGAAGGCAACAAATAAACCATCCCTATTCAGGAGCCTGCTAAGACTAAGTGAGAGACAAAAAAAAAGAGTTAATTCCCAAATATTTGGAATTCAAAGAATTTGAACAGATCTGTCTAGAATCATATAATATTTCTGATTAAGAATCTGTTTATAAGACTTGTTTAATTCGAAGGGTAAAAGGTACTGCTGGGCTGTCAAGAAGCTGCTCCTCATGAAAAAGAAACAGTATCAACAAAAGTACAATACTGGAAATTATGTCACCTTCAGTGACACCAAGCAAACGAATTTAGTTAAAGTAGAAGGGCTATAATGCTGACTAATTAAGAATAAAAACTAGCCTTATCAGACTGAATAACGAAAAAGGCAAAAAAAACATATACTGATTGGTAAGTATCTAAGAGTTTTCCTAGTAAAATGGTAAGAAACATGAATACCCAAAAGTTAAACAAAGCTTTGCATTTTTTCTACCTTTAACTCTATAATGTCTACTGTAATTCTTGGTATAAAGTGAATATTGAGTAATAATAGACTATTAATTCTCCTCTCACTAAAACTCCACTTTAGGGTACCATCTTCTTCCATTTGGTTTCTTCAAAATTACATCAATAAGAATTCAACCTCAAGTCACATTAATGAGAATTCCTTCTTAACTTGGCTAACTCAGTAATTATCTTAAGATATTTTAAAGGAAAATCCACAAAGTAGAAAACATTTTAGTTGAATTGAGACTGTATTTTGTTTTTTCACATGAGAATGAAGTCATGAGACCCTCTCAAGTCATTACCAACAGGCAACAGAAGTTCCCACTAAATAAATTTTAAAGGAACAGTGAGAGTCAAAAACCAACATTCTTTTTTCTTAGTCTCACGCATCATTCTGTTCAATATATGATCTGCATACTTAACATACTACTTAGCTATTATGAGACTTCAATAATTTTATATACATGCATATAAAAACACCTCATATTTTTAATTAACACCTTTGCACCTTTGACCAAAAGGAAGTAAATTAATACATCTCTAGACAGCAAACAGGAACACTTTATCCAGAGCTTATTAACTGAAACACACTAATAAGTGTGTTTAATTAAAACACTAACTGAACCATATATTTACTGGCTGAAGCACACTAACTTAAATGGGGTTTTCCAATTTTGCTCCTTGGCAGAGAAAATATTAAAACAACAAAATCACCAAAATTAGTTTTAAGCCATTATAAGAAAAAAAAATATTCTAGCAGATTCAATATACTCAATAATCACAAGTTAAATTATCATGCTCAATAAACAAAGAGGTTACTGTTAGCCTCCCTTTACATGAAACAATTCCTCTCTATTGATCTCTGTTCTATGAAGATGCAGTGTATGTTTTGTTTTGTGGGGTTTTTTCTTTGGGGGGGGTCCCACTAAGGATTGAAAAGAAATAAAAAAGTGTATTATTAAAGAAATAAAAAAGTGTATTATTATTTTTGTGTGTTATATATTTCCTTGGATGCAATTTAAAATGACCACACATACTGCTTTTTTGATGAATTATAACTTTTACAGGCCTATATACAACATTTCAAACAACATTCCAGGGGGAAAAACACCTAAAATCATTGATATGATTATGATACATATCATATACCAACTGGATGAATACCACCATTAACTTGTAATAATGAAAATCAAGTGGTACATTAAAATTACAGTAATATTAATTATAAGTAAAAATATAAAGATGCTTAATTAAAATTACATGATATTAAATTTTCCTAAAACCACAAGACTATACATAGATGAGTGGCAAGATGGAGTGCAATTTACTCTATTTTCTGTGCTTTTCATTGATACTGAGTTATTATTTGGGTTTTTTTAAAGCTACAAGACAACTTTAATTCTGAGTACAAAGAAGTATATTCTCTTTCCTATTGGGTATTATCTTTTACTGATATAGTGAAGTTAAACTTTATATTTTTCTATGCAGTAAGTTTCTTAAAATTTTCCTTGTTCTAAATTAGAGACCATAGCTTCTCACGTAGAACAATTCCACACAGAAATAGTTGTTCAGCTACACTGTAGCAATGGTAAAGAGTAACTAAAACGTATACGTTTTTACAAAACTTCATCAAAGGAAAACTTCCATTAAATTTTACTTACTTTGGGTTGCTTAATTAAGTCAAGCAAATCCTTCACTTGATGTCGGAGCAGATTTTGACATTTCCACATTTCATTCAATGCTCTGCCAAACACAAACATATAAATTCAAATAACAAAACAGAATACAAATCCTTCCAGAATATTCCACCTATATTGTTTTTCTTTTAAGTTCAAATTAACAAAGGAGAGGACAGAGATGAGGTAAAACTTCACAGAAGGAAGCAAGTGATGATGTATGGAGAGAAAGGGAAGAGACAAGTATAAGAGGTATGCACATATGAAGGGATATCTGTATCAAAAAAAAAAGCTGTTTTGTGTTTTGTATAAAAATAGGGAAGAATTATCATTAACTGCAACATGTGTGTAAGCTAGGGGATAGGAATTACCTACAGAGATTGTATACTTGAGAAATAAAGGAATATTTGATGGGGTAAGGACCTACAGTAGACAGGATGAAAAGGAATCAAAGCCACAAACAGAAGAGTTAGTGCTCAGAGAATAGAGGATACTTTTTCCTAAAACAAATATTTATAATGTAATTTTATATTATATATATTACATGTTTGTTATATAAAATGCATATTTATATACTTACAGATAAATATATAGTCATTATAAGATTAAAATATGTATAAATCAAACTAATGTAAGTTAAATATAACAATCTCTCGTTTTATTTAATCTTCAAATTCTTGCTATTTAAAGGTAGAATTTGTGTTTAGATTTTTTTTTTTTTTTTTTTTAAGATTTCATGACCCTGGGACGCCTGGGTGGCTCAGCAGTTGGGCAGCTGCCTTCAGCTCAGGTCATGATCCCAGAATCCAGGATGGAGTCCTGCATCAGGCTCCTGTGAAGAACCTGCTTCTTACTTTGCCTATGTCTCTGCCTCTCTCTCTCTTATTCTCATGAATAAATAAATCTTAAAAAAAAAAAAAATTCATGATCCTGATATCGTGACCTGAGTCAAAACCAAGAGTAGAAAGCCCAACTAACTGAGCCATCCAGGTGCCCCTATGTGTTTAGATTTTTAAGGACTCACTGAGGTCTACAGTCTGAAGTATAGATATCACATAGTTAACTAAATAACACATATTATATAAATTATATATATTATACAAATTAAGTAAAACATTACATGTAATATTTAACTATAACATATTCTATATGTTCCATATATTATATATAAACATATATATACAATCTAAGTTAGACATTTACATGCTATATATATTGGGTTATACAAATATGTGTATTTACATATTATATATGTGATTTTTATATGGCAAAATTTTTTATGTCCTCTTAATACTCTTAAATACTTTTTGTTTTCTAACAGAAATTTAAATCTAAAAAGATTATATACATACTCAAGAAAAAATACATAAATCATGAGAACAGTTAATGTTACTGAAATATTAAGTTACAGAATTCAAAATCATACATATTTTAGTATTTCAGAAGGAAATTTTGCAAACCCAAATACTTTTCATTATTGTTTTCAATTACCTACACTTTGAACCTCCACTATCACACATATGAAGCACTGCCATAAAACAGTAATAGAGTACACAAAAGCATATAAAACCACCTTTTTTTTGATAGAGAATTCATTGTTAAAATTTTTCCTCCTTAATACTGTATTTTAAGAATACCTTTGGATATTTTTATGGAAATAAAATAGTTTAAATTTGGACACTTAAATTCCTTTATAGTGGTCATCTCAAAATGGTACTAGCAAAGCAAAAGCATTTTATCTTAGAAGTTAAATTTAAAAATAATTATACTGTTTTCAAGTTATTAAATTTCCATTAAAAATTTAATTGGTACACTTTAAGAATGTAGACATTAAAAGAAAAATGATCAGAGAGAGGACTGTAAAAATCTAATAGCTAAGTAAGAGTTATGTAATTAAAATAATTTTCAAAGAAACAGAGTAAGTAGTCATCTGTGAAATTACTCCTGAACTCCAAAGTCAATGAATTGTCTCTTGCTTCCTAACACTTCATCATTAATTACAACTCTGACAGACCTGGATTTTGAAACTTGCCTTCACTTCAAAATAAAGCAGAAATTATTATACTTCTAACAGCTATTTATTAGTTTAAAGATAAATCTCAAGCAATTCTAAAGCTCATTATAAACTCTTATGGCTATAGTGTAAGTCAAAAAGTGACCAACACTAAGATTTTGTATTATATTTTTTAGGGAAACCATCTTCAAGTCCTTTAATAAAATTATCTTAAGCATCAAAGACAATTTGTCCTTGTGTTTGTCTTCCTAAATAGTCCTTTAAAAAGAAAAAAAAAATAGTAGAAATAATATCACCACAACAGGAAGACAAATACAATTTGGTATGAGCCGAAACTCCAGTTCTCTGTCACTAAAATAAATGTAAAAAATTTGGTGAGAGCACAGATACTCTAGTTGCTATCTGTCTACTCTTCTCACTAATTCAAAGAAAAAAAGTTACCCTTGGGTAGCATCAGAAACCCATACAAAAAAAAATAAAATAAAATAAAAAGAAACCCATACAAAAGTTGAAAAGAACCTCTCCTCTAACATTCCACTTCCAGCTGGCAAACTACCCACCTGACTCAGCAGTACAAAAATGGTCTAGATGAGAGTCTGCCTGATGAAGGACATTATAACCAGAACACATGAAACTACCACTAACTCTTGTCACTCACTAACAGTTGTTTTAGGCAACTTGGGGGAGGTTTCAACACATACCAGGATCAGAGAGTACTCAAACCTGCCTATGTTTCATTAATCAAGATATTTAGTGGGGCACCTAGGTGGCTCAGTCCGTTAAGCTCAGTCCATTAAACTCTTGGTTTAGGTTTGGTCATGATCTCAGGGTTGTGGGATCAAGCCCTATGCGTAGGCCTCCCCAATCTGCAGGGAGTCTGCTTGAAAATTCTCTCTTGTGCATGCATGTGTGCATTTTCCTCTCTTTCAAATAAATCTAAAAAAAGATATTTAGTTAACTGAGGGGCTGAAGAAACTGTTAACACATCAAAAATTTTAAATAAAGGAAGTATTCCCCCCAAAAAATGGCCAGAGAATAAGATCTTTTAAAAAAAAAAGAAAGAAAGAAAGAAAGAAAGAAAGAAAGAAAGAAAGAAAGAAAGAAAGAAAGAAAGATCTTATCAAACAAATTCTCACCATAAACCTGCCTGCCAAGCAGCCATTTTTAAGTGTCTTTCAAACTAATTCGATATTACAAATTCAAACGGCTTCTGGACTAGAATGGTAATGTAAATAAAGAAAGTAGGTCAGATGTTATAATACAGAGTGGTGAGGACTGTGATAATATTAGAAACATTATGGAAAACATCAAGCTTACTACTATTCACAAAAATGAAAAAAAAGAGGAGACAAAATTTAAGACCCAAAAGATTCACAAAAAGTAAGATGTCTGATAATGTTTATAAAAACACAGAAAACTGCAAACCACTGGAGGGAAAACAAATGAACATAATCATATTGGAAAATATTTTGATACTAGTTTATAATGCCGACAATGTACACACTCAGCAATTCTACTCCTAGCTATGCATCAGTGATTCCAAACCTTGGTTGCCCATTAGAATCCATAGGAACTTTTCTAAAAACCCCATGCCAAAGCAACACTTCAAACAAATTAAATGAGAATCTGTGAAGGTGAGATTCAGGTTGTCAGTATTGTTTAAACCTCTCTAAGTAATTATACAGCCAAATTTGTGAACCATTCATAATCATACCTTAGAGAGACCACTGCGTGTGTACTCTAAATTGAAAACTGCTCATAGTGGCACTACTTTTGTATTAGTTAAAAAAAAAAGGGGGGTGGATACCAATTCTTTCCACTGACTCCAATTTCCAATGACAAGATAACAGGATATAATTGTGACATAATGTATTTCTATACCATAGTGAAAATGAATGACCAACAAGCTATGTATGTTATGTATGAATCTGAAGAACATAACAAAACCGGGCGGGGGAGGAGGCCACAAAAGACTATACCCACAATTACTCCACTCTCATAAAGCTCAAAAATAAGCAAAAACAAATATTATTGAGGGATAATACCTAAGATAAAACCATTTTTTACAGAATTTATTTATTTGAGAGAAAAAAACAGAGCAGGGGGAGGGGCAAAGGGAGAGGGGTACATAGACTCCACACTGAGCTCAGAACTCGACACAGGGCTCGATCCCAGGACCTGGAGATCATGACCTAAGCTGAAATCAGGAGTCAGCCACTTATCTTACTGAGCCACCATGATAAAACTATTTTTTAAAAGGAAATGAAAAATACATAATTAAGGATAATAGTTTCCTCTGTGTGGGGTACAGGAGGATGAAAAGGACAAGAGTTCACAAGATGGGTGTAGATTCACAAATATATTTATTTAATTACTATACTTTGAAACTCATGTGATTTCTTTGTATGCATTAAATATTTCATAACAATAAATGTAAAGACTTTTGGAGAAATAATTCACAAATGTAAATTTAAAGTACTAAAGTAATAAACTGTTAAGTATTAGATTTACAGTTGGTTAGTCAATTCCAAAATATTGATTAAAATTTTAAAAATCGCTTAAAATATTAAAATATTTTAAGTGTTTTAACTTAAAACAGTTAAAAATCTATTGACTCACCAACAAGTTTTGCAAAATCAACTGGTCCACAGATTGGAATTTACTTTAGACTTTTCTTTGTCATTATTTTTCAGTGTATTTCTTGCGATTAGCATTTTTACTTTTTAATTCAATCAAACATACTTGTTATTTAACTGATGAATCATATGTTATAGTTTTGTTTAAAGACTTATTTGAGAGAGAGAGAAATAGGAAAAGAGAGCATACGATCAAGTGAGAGTTGGAAGAAGGGGTGGGCAGTCGTAGGGATCCATCTCACAGCCCTGAGATCATGACTGAGCCACCAAGGCGGCCCTGATACATATAGCTTTATAACTGCTATTTAGTATTTTCCATTTACAATTATTTTTTAATTTTCTTTTCCATTTCTCATTTCTCATATTAAAGCTTTCATTAATTCTTTTTTGTTCCTATGGGTTTGGAAGTTATACATCCCAATTCTATTCTCTTAGAGCAATTCAAAATTTTAATTTGCATACTTAATTTACAGCCTAATTTTCAATCACTCTTCTCTTTATGATAGAAGAGGGTCACTCACTCTTCTATGATAAAAGAACCACAGAACATTATAGCTACCATCTTACATGCTGTTATCTGATAGGGTCTACCTAGTATTCAAAATTTTTCACAAAGGCACAGCACCAATCAATCAGAACTGCTGGCAGAAGAACAAGGGCCAGAAGGTCATTTCACTGTGCCCAGGGACAGGGGAGAGTGGGTTGGTGTAAGGAATCAAGGACTCTCAAGAGAACATACATACTGTTCCAGGAAGTAAGTGCTGGCTAAGTATCAGCCTAGATGCTAAGCTACTTTTTAATCTATACCTCCTTTCCTTGTAAAGAAATTTTGTTATTGATTTATTGCACTGATTATTTAGAGCTACAAAAGTCTGAAAATTTTGTCACTTTTTGCATTGTATTCCTTCCTTCTGGATTTAACTTCCTTTTTGCCAAAAGAAATTATTATTCTTTAGTAATTTCAAGTAGGATATATGAGTGAACTCTCCTTTTTTGCTTGAGAGTATCTTCTATTTTATTCATGAATGACGGATGAGCCGAGTCAAGAAGGCTAGATATGATTTCACATAAGCTGTTTCAAATACGACATCTCATTCATTCTGAGAAGCCATCAACTGCACTAAGAAGATGAGGATATATTCTAATTCTAGAGGTGTTAGTATATGACAATCTTATGTTTTAAAATCAACTAAATATGGTAGCAACATATTTTACTGTATGCAGTAGAAAAAGAATGAATTTTGGAACCAGGCAGAATAGAATTCAAATCCTGACTTTGTCTCTTACTAACTTGTGTGATTTTGTGCAAATTAACTGACCTCTGGGATTCAGTTTCTCATGTGAAAAACAAGAAAAATATCACTTACACGAAGGGTTGGCAAGCTTTTCTATAAAAGGCCAGATAATAAATATTTTAAGCTTTGTGGACCATACAATACAGTCTCTGTTGAAACTACTCAATTCTGCTGTTAAAGCACAAAAGCAGCCATTGATAATACATACTCTTCTGCCTGAAATACAGCAGGTAATAAGGAATTTACATTTCTCCTTCTACAACCTTTACTTCAATGTTTCTATGAAAGATATAAATAGCACATATAATTATTTCCATGGAGGGAGGAAAGTCAAAAGTCCCATTAAGCAGATGTAGGAATGAAAATTATATACAGCTCCATAGACGTCCAATTTCTGAACATTTAATCCCCAACACTTGTAACTACATTTACTGGAATGCAAAGATTCTACATTTTCTAAAACCTAGAGGAAATCAATCTCTAGGCCTCAATTTCCTAACCCTCAGTATGATTCAATTAACAATGTCTCTCCCATGTCCAAATTCCAATTCCTTAAGATACAGGCACTCACAAGTATTTTCTGAATGAAAAATGGTCATACAAATATATCTGTGCTTACCCGAAGGCCAAACTGTAACACTATGTTGATGCTATGTAGCATAAAAATATGTACCCTACTGCCCTACAGCAAATTTCAAATCGGTATCAGGTCAAAATAAAGTGGTAGGATTTTCTCAATATGTACCTTCTTAACACCTTAAGGAAAAGACAATCAAAAGGGTACATCAATACTTCTTGAAACAGTAATATGAATGTCCAGGGGAAAAAAAAAAATAAAATCCTGAAAGACTCCATGTCAAGCAGTTATATTTTCTTAATTGCTTAAAAAAATCCCTGTTAATCTCTGAATCCTTGTTAATCTACCTTCTGAAAAAAACAGCCAAGTATTTTATTGTATCTGACCATTTAAACGAAGTTTACATTATGTAAATTGTTAACATTTAAAAATATAGTTGTGTTTTATTCCCCCATAAAATCCAGTACACTGAAAAAGATGAAAGAACAAAACTGGACATTTGAAACATACTTCACAGCATTTAAATCCAGTGTGGCATACAAGTAATATAAGCACTTCATCCGTTCTGTAGTTTCCAAATTGTGAGGAACCATATATTGGGCAAAGATCCGTTCAACAAGCAACCTACAAAAACAGAGAAGGTACTGTAATTATTTTTTTAATGTATTAAATTTGTATAAAAAATTCCAAAACACACAAAAAATGCATATAAAACGAAGTTTCTGCTTTCTGAGTGGAGATGAGATTTCCAAATCAATAATTTCCTTCTGTAAGAAGGGGGGCTGAAAAAAGATTTAATTGGATGCACTGGCAACAGTCTTATATCCAGCTAAGATAACTACCTCTGCATGACCTTGAGTGTATATGAGGGACTCAATTTCCTTATCTGAATAACAAAGTGTTAAAAAAAACTATACCAGGTCCTTCCAAGTGACAAATTCCAAGTATCTCTAAGTTAAAATTATAAAGACATTTTTAAGATTCTTCTGGGTTTTTGTAGAAGCATCATGAAAAAAGACTTGGTTAGTCATAATAATAATAATGCAAATCTCCATGCAATGATGCTGTACACTCAAAAAGTCTAAAAATGTCAATTTTATAAAGATAGTAACTATGAAATTTCTTAGATAATGTTAACCTAAGACATTCATTTTCTAGTTTCTCTAACTCTTAAAATTGTAAGATTCTTAATTTTCTCATTCTGATATATAACAGGCAAGATCATTTGGATCTAACAATTTAAAACAAATTCAATCAAGTGAAATCAATTCAGACTGCAAGCAGGATTCACAGATCTATTAACTACTAAATGGTTAGGATCCATACAAGATCTAACCTTATACTGCAATAGAAAAACACAAAGACTATATTCATATAGTGTATTTCAAATAAAATTATAAACTGGCTTTTTATCCTTTAGTAGAATCTATTTATTTAAAATGTCTATAATCCAAGGTATATATTTTCATTTATTTGAAAATATTTTATTTGAAAAATAATCTCTGAAATAAAATTTAAATTTTTACACACATTTCTACTTTTAAGTACTGCTGTCTAAAAATAGTATACAAAAAGGAACATAAAAGCTGTTATCCCTCCCTAAAGTTATACATACATTACTGCTTCATTTATGGCTTTGGTGGGAAGAAAACTAGTCACTACCTTTGACTTGCAGTAAAAACTGAGAGCCTTTAAAGTAACAAAGAAAACAGTTTGCCTAAAACAACAGATCAACAATAGTTAAATACACCAAAAGCACCATATATTTACATATGGTGTCCTCTACTTACCGATCATCAATACTATTTTGGTAGTATATATGTAGCAATTTGTCTTTGATCCATGAAATCTGTTTTGCAGCATCTTTTCCAGCTGCTGATTGTAAAGCATACTTCTTATAAATTTGGGCAAGTCCCATCATGGCTTCCTTACGAACTCTCCACTTAAAGTAAAAACAAAAGTGCTTTCTTATAATTTAAAAATGCTCACATTATATTTCAGGAAAGTCTGTTTTCTTGTTTTTAAGTTACTTAACACAATATATCTTCATCAATCCTCAGTTATAGGATATCAATTTATAATGACTATGAAAAAAACTCAACTATCACTTTAATAGATCTACTATGTAAGGTACAGAGACAGCAACATGAATACAGAACTTTAATGTTTTAATATCTTACACCCATCACCTTCCCCTAAAAAACAAAAGTTAATCAAAATCACATAAAGTCACTTAGAATTGGTGAGGGAAAGTATGCTACCAAATTTTAAAAGGCAAAGAATGAGTTAATTGTGACCTATCCCTTATATGTTTCTTCTAATTGATGGTGTATATTAAACATACTTCAATTAAAGATACATGACATTGGTTTTATCAAATGCTCAGTAAAGACACTCGGTTCATTTTGTGTATTTGAGAATCAAGCTCAAGTGGAAGAGAAATGTATTAAACTATTTTTTAAAATACCTATTTGCAGGTGCCTCAGCACAGTGCATCAGTCTCATAAAACATCTATTTGCTATAGTATATCTAATACTGTTTAATTATCTTGGGATGGGTTTATTCTTTAATTTTACACAAACAGCACCACAATCAGAAGGATGTTAGTAATGTTTAAAACTTCATGAAGGTGCACAGATTTCCTTTTTTTTTTTTTTTTTTCATTTGCAGTCTGTCTTTCATAGTGATATTCTTCCCTTGGTTTTTCTTTCAATTACTTACAGCAGATTAAGAACAGTCCTTACCTCATCCATCCACTGACTGATATATACTGAAATAAAATACTTTAAAAGCCTTACTCATAAAATAAGAATTCAATTTGTTTGCAGAAACTTTCTAATTCTCTATCTTATCTCTAATTCCCCAAACTGCTGCTTTAAGGAGAATTTAAAGATAGAGCATATTCTAATACTGCCAACAACATAAATATGTTCAATTATTTTTGATACACAATTAATATTTATATGAATGAACCAAGCAGCCCTATGATGAATACAACATGATTATCAAAAATTATGTGAATTTTTGAAACCCCAATAATACACAGACACTAGGCTCAAATTCTAAGTGTAACAAAGAAAAAGACTACTTGAACACTTAGAAGGCTGTTATCCTACCACGAGGCCAATCTCCTCTTCCTTCTCTATGCCTTTTGGCCTTTTCATTAATACCCTATGAAATATTCAATAAGGACAAGTCTAAATTTATTAGTTAAAATAAGTTGTTCTGAATACTCAATAGATTTGGAGGGAAAACTATACAATTCCTGCCCATCTATTCTTCACCCACAACCAGCATTATCAAAGAGAGCATTAAATGAAGACAGCACAATCAACCTTATAAGCAACTATTAAAATGTCATAATGTATTTACCTAGTCAAAGCTATCCATAACTACCAACAGGCCTCTCACCTTCTTTGCTAATTAACCCTCAAATACATCAATGATTTTCATTCTTTAAAAAAATTACTCAAGCTTAGTAAGTCCAGTAAAACTCATATCACAAAGGAAAGGCGATGGGGATAAGGAGAGAGGGAACATTTACTTCTACACTTTACTGACTGTTTAATATACTTCAGGCAATATGAATACAAGAATAAGACAACACAGTACCTTTCTTAAGAAGCCAATGATTACTGAGTGCAGCTAGTGGGTGCTCACTCAAGAAGAAAGGTTTAGGGTCACAGACGATAGCCTAAAAGCATGCTGCTCTGATAGGCTTAGCTTTTCCAAGTTGAAAACATGTTATTTTCTACTCCACAGAAATTATAATACAACCAGCTAAAGGACTATCAACTAATACCCATATGGGGAAAAAAAAAAAAAAAAGAAACCAAAAAAACCCAACAACATAAGAAGCTGTGTCAGAAGCCTTTACAAGTAACTTATTAGTGCCCAGGCAAAACATCTATCATTTAGAGCCATCTCATTTTTAAGAAGAGAATAAATAATCTGACTTTTAAATACAAACAAAATTTAATGTAACCAAAAAAATAAAACCTTCTCATTAACATTATTTTAAATATTAAAATGGCCCCCTAAAAAAGGGCTAATTACATCTACAGCTCAGTATTTTCAAATGAAATACTGTTAAGCTTCAAGTATTCAAAGTGAATGCCTATTAATTATTATTCCTACTTACCCGTTTGTCTAACGTTCTCTCTCTCACAAAATTAAGTAAGTGATCATTGACCAGAAGAATATCCTTTTTAGCAGCTGTAACTATAGACACAATAACATCATGTCTAATAGCTTCCTCAGGATCGTGTGACCTCACTTTAAGATACTCTGAAAGACAAAATTTTATTCGATTAAAATGGAACTTTAACAATTAAAATGTTTTAAAAGATTGCATAAGTCCTTTGAAAGTAAACCACAATAAAACAAACCTAAATAGAAGGTTCTTCAAAGTTTCAAGAAAATTAAGAGCAGAGGAGAAATAGAAATGAAGGTCAGTCCTTTAGTCAAATACAGTAGTTTAAATGCAACTGAATAGTAAAACCCCTCCCTATTGGAGAGCCGAGTAATAGTTATTAAGGAGTTCTTAACCTCATTAACTAAACCATATAAGTGAACTAAGTAGTATATGACTTTAACTAGGGAAACCGTGAGTAAAGTTTCTGAAAGAATAAAATAAATATATCAGCCACCAAGAAATAAGATTACAAGAAAGACCACAAAGCAAGTCCATGTAACTGAACTAAGAAAGGCCAAAGGGAAGATAGAAGAAATTAAAGATTTAATAATTAGGAGTGGCTGGGGGAAGACTTTAAAGTAGAAAACATGGCAGTTTAGATTTGGCACTGAGATAGAAGAAAAAACTAATACTTTTCAGTAATGATATATTAGGCTTAAGGAAGACGTAACACAATTAAACATAAACATAACAAATAAAATATTTTTCAGCTTTGTATTATAAGACCAATATGGTAAAATTTCATTGTTTTGATCTAGAGTAATAGGTATAGCCGTGTCTATACACACCAAAGAGTGCTTATGATTGTAAATGGATTTACCTCCCAATAAATTGACAGGTTTTTTGTTTTTTTTTAAATTGACCGTTTAACAAAACACCCATAAAACTACTGCCCAGGTATTAAGTATTTTCAAGATGAGCATTCTCTCACAGGAACTATTTCCAAAAACGAGAAGGACCATGTACTGCGGAAAAAACCTGAAACGCTATTTTATCTAACTCAGTAAGGAAAGTTACTTTAAGTACTGATTTCAAATGGAATATGTTAAATATATCTGAGGTTCATTTCCCCACCAAGATAAGCATAAGAGTTTTATCTTTCACTTTACTACTTGTTTCAAGTGCAAGAGATATTATTTTAGGTGCCACTAAGACAAAACCAATGTCAACATCATCGATTTTAAGATGCATCCCAATTTCCCTAAAACAAATCATTCATATTAAACAGGTATATACAAGAGCTATTAACTTACAGATCCTAACCCTGCAGAGGAAAACAAAGGAGAAAGAAGAAAGAAATTCTCGATAGTAAGCATGACAGAGCAGCTAATAATACTCTTCACAATATGGCTGTGTGCCTTAAAATGTGGCTGAAGGCACAAGGATGAATCTCACAAACTTTTCTCTGTCAAGAAAAGTAAGACAAAAGTGTGTGTCTAGCATATATTAATATCAGGTCACTCCTGAAACCCTAAGAAAATGTCTTTTAAAAGGGACAAGTATTGGGGATCCCTGGGTGGCTCAGCAGTTTAGTGCCTGCCTTTGGCCCAGGGCATGATCCTGGAGTCCCGGGATCAAGTCCCACATCGGGCTCCCTGCATGGAGCCTGCTTTTCCCTCTGCCTGTGTTTCTGCCTCTCTCTGTATCTCTAATGAATAAATAAATAAAATCTTAAAAAAAAAAAAAATACAAGGGACAAGTACAAGAGAAGAGATCATACAAAAGAGATTTCTCAACAGAATTGTGGCAGATGTATGACATTCCAAGATAGAATTTCCAATGTCCAAGGTAGAAGAGTCCAGGAAAACATTTAGAAATTCAATTTCCAAGGTAGAAAAGCAATTCAAGGCACCAAGCAATGAGAAAGGCTACAGATGAAGAATGCAGCTGGAAATATGAGGAATGGTTCAAAGTACATATAAAGTAATTAAACCCCTAGATTCTTCAGAGCTATCTTTTAGCTAACTACAAAAAATATACAGTTTATAGCAATACAGGCCTACCTCAAGAAGCAAGAAAAATCTCAAATAAACAACCTAACTTTAGAGAGCTAGAAAAAGCCCAAACCCAGCAAAAGGAAGGAAATAATAAAGATTGGAACAGAAATAAATGATATAGATACTAAAAAACAATAGAACAGATCAATGAAAACAAGAGTTGGTGGTTCTTTGAAACAATTAACAAAATTGATAAACCTCTAGCATTAAAAAAAAAAAGAAGAAGAAGAAAAAAAGAGAGAGAGGACCCAAATAAAATCATTAATGAAAGAGGAGAAATAACAACCAACGCCACAGAAATACAAACAGAATATTATGAAAACCCATATGCCAACAATTTGGACAACTTAGAAGAAATGGATAAACTCCTGGAAACATATAGCCTACCAAAACTGAAGCATGAAGAAATAGAAAATTTGAACTGATCGATTAACAGCAATGAAATTGAATCAGTAATCAAAAAGCTCCCCAAAAAATAAAAGTCCAGGACCAGACAGCTTCATAGGCAAATTCTACCAAAGATTTAAAGAAGAGATAATACCTATTCTTCTTAAACTATCTCAAAAAATAGAAGATGAAGGAAAGCTTCCAAATTCATTCTATGAGGCCAGTGTTACCCTGATACCAACCAGATAAAAACATCACAAAAAAAGAATACTACAGGTCAGTATATCTCATGAGCATAGATGCAAAAAATCCTGAACAAAATACTAACTAACTGAATCCAACAATATATTAAAAAAATCATACATCACAATGAAGTGTGAGTATTTCTGGGATAGAAAGAAGGGTGGTTCAATATTCACAAAATAACATGATAAATCAGATCAATAAAAGAAAGGGTAAAAATCACACCATCGGGGGTGCCTGGGGTCTCAGTTGGTTAAGTGTCTACCTTTGGCTCCTGTCATGATTCCAGGGTCCTGATATTGAGCCCCACAGTGGGCTCCCTATTCAGAAGAAGTCTACTTCCCTCTCCCGTCTCTCTCTCTCTCTCTCTCAAATTAATAAAAATCTTTAAAAATAATCATATCTCAACAGATGCAGAAAAATCATGTGACAAAGTACAAGATCCATTCATGATAAAAATCTTCTGCAAAGTAGGTCTAGAGGAACATACCTCAGATAAAGGCCTTATATGAAAAACCCGCAGCCAACATTATACTGGTGATGAAAAATTGAGAGCTTTCCTCCCAAGATCAGGTACAAGACAAGGATATCTACTTCCACTGCTTTTATTCAAAATAGTACTAGAAGTCCTAGCCACAGCAATCAGACAACATACAAAAATAATAGGCATCCAAATGGATAAGGAAGAAGCAAAACTTTCACTATCTGATAAAATGATACTACACATAGAAAACTCTAATGACTCCACCAAAAACCTACAGAACTGATAAATGTAGTCAGTAAAGTCAATAGGAACAAAAATCAATGTATAGAAATCTGTTGCATTCCTATATACTAATAATAAAGCAGTAGAAAGTGAAATTAAGGAAACAATCCCATTTAAAACTGCACCAAAAGCCATAAAATATCTAAGAATAAACTTAAAGAGGTAAAAGACCTATACTCTAAAAACTAAAAACACTGATGAATTCAAGAGGACACAAAGAAATGGAAAGACAAAAAAAAAAAAAAAAAAAAAAAGAAATGGAAAGACATTCCATGCTTGTGAGTTGGAAGAACAAATATTGTTAAGATGTTTATACCATCCAAAGCATCTACAGATTTTTTTTAAAAAGATTTATTTATTTATTTTTGATAGAGAGAAGGAGAGAGAGAGAGAGAGGCAGAGACACAACACGGGAGGAGGGAGAAGCAGGCTCCATGCCGGGAGCCCGACGCGGGACTCGATCCCGGGACTCCAGGATCGTGCCCTGGGTCAAAGGCAGGCGCTAAACCGCTGAGCCACCCAGGGATCCCTGCAACTACAGATTTAAAGCAATTCCTTTCAAAATACCAACAGCATTTTTCACAAAACTAAAACAAACAATCCTAAAATTTGTATGAGTCAGAAAAGACCTCAACTAGCCAAAGATATCTTGAAAAAGAAAAAAAAGCAAACCAGGAGGTATTCCAATTCTGGACTTCAAGTTATATTACAAAATGGCAGTAATACCACCATTTGCTTCAACATGGATGGAAATGGAGAGTATTATGCTGAGTAAAGTACATCAATCAGAGAAGGACAAACATTATATGGTTTCATTCATTTGGGGAATACAAAAAATAGTGAAAGGGGATATAGGGGAAAGGAGAGAAAATGAGTGGGAAATATCAGTGAGGGTGACAGAACATGAGAGACTCCTAACTCTGGGAAATGAACAAGGGGTGGTGGAAAGGGAGGTGGGCAGGGGGTTGGGGTGACTGGGTGATGGGCACTGATGGGGCACTTGACGAGATGAGCCCCGGGTGTTATGCTATATGTTGGCAAATTGAACTCCAATAAAAAAAAATTTTTTAAAAACCCAAAAAACCAAAACGGCAGTAATTAAAACAGTATGGTCTGGCCTAAAAATAAACAGAGATCAATGGAACATAAAACTCAGCAATAAACCCTACATTTACATGACTGATGTTTGACAAAGGAGAAATGAATATCCATTGGAGAAAAAGATAGTTTCTTCAACAAATCGAGTTGGAAATACTGGACAGCTACATTGCAAAAGAAGGAAGCTAGACCACTTTCTTTCACCAAACACAAAAACTCAAAATGGATTAAAGACTTAAATGTGAGACCTGAAACCACATAAATCCCTGAAGAGAGTACAGTTAGTAATTTCTCTAACATTGGTCATGACAACATTTTTCTAGATGTCTCAACGTAAGGGAAACAAAAGTAAAAATAAACTACTGAGATTACATCAAAATTAAAAGCTTCTCCACAGCAAAGAAAAGAACCAACAAAACTAAAAGACAACCTAGAAAAGGGAAGAAGATAATGGCAAACGACATATCTGATAAAGAGTTAGTACCCAAAATATATAAAGAACTGATACAACTCTACACCAAAAACTCCTCAAATAATCAAATTAAATAATGGACAGGAGACATTAACAGACATTTCTCCAAAGAAGAGAAATGGATAGTCAAATGAACATGAAAAGATGCTCAACATCACACATCATCAGGGAAATGCAAGTCAAAATTATAATGAGGTACCATCTCACACCTGTCAGAATGGCTAAAATCAACAACATAAGAAACCACAAGTGTTGACGAGGATATGGAGAAAGGGAAAACCTCTCGCACTGTTAGCGGGAATGCAAACTGGTGCGGCCACTCTGGAAAACATTACGGAGTTTCCTCAGAGAATTAAAAATAGAACTACCCTTCAAGCCAGTAATTGCACTACTGGGTACTTTACCCAAAGAACAGAAAAACACCAATTCAAAGGGATCACGCACCTCTATTTCAATATTATTTATATACACTAGCCAAACTAAGGAAAAAGCCTAAGTGTCCATCAATAGATGGATAAAGAAGAGCTGATATATATATATATATATATATAATTATTCTGCCACAAAAAAGAATGAAATCTTGTCATTTGCAACAACATGGATAAAGCCAGAGAATATAATGCTACATGAAATCAGTCAGAAAGACAACCATATGATCTCACTCATGTGTGGAATTTAAGAAAACAAATGAGCAAAGGAAAAAAGAGAGAGAGAGAGAGAGAGAGAGAGAGACAAACCAAGACACAAACTCAAATACAGGGAACAAACTGATGGTTACCAAAGGGAGGTGAGTGAGGGGGTGGGTGAAATAAGTGATGGGGATTAAAGAAAAAATAAATAAAATGTGCCAAGAAGTTGAAAAGTAGGAGATCATACAACATAACAACATAAATGTTTCATAAAAAAAGAGAAACTAGATACTATCATTGGGTAAACATTCAAACATTCCAAACAATGGTAAGGACTAAAAAAGTTATTGATGAAAGTATTCACATCTAAAATATATTTTAGATAGCTATAAAAAATCAAAACATCTATTATTTAGCTAACAGTAAATTTTGCATTAAAGTTCTTCTGACTATGGGAAAATTACTTAAGTTTTTAATACTTTAAAAAAGATTCAGAATGTATATAAAACTACTACAAATCAACAAGTAAAACTAGCCAATTTTTAAAAAGATGGATTTAAATTTAAACACACACTACACAAAAAATATCAATATGCACATAAAAAGATGCTCAATCTCATTAGTCATCAGGAGAATGCAAGGTAAAACCACAACAAAACAGCAAAACCTATGAGAATGACTGTAATCAAAAAGATTTATGATACAAAATGTTGACAAGAATGCTGAAGAACTGGAACTCTCCAACATTTCTAGTACAAGTGGAAAACAGTATAGCTAATATGGAGAACTTAAGTCATTTCTTATAAAATTAAACATGTATCTACCCTATGACCAGCAATTTTACTCTTAAGTAGTTACAAAGAGAAATAAAAGCATAAATCCATAGAAACACTTATAACAATATTCACAATAATCTTAATTGCCCCAAATCAAAAACCCGCATACCCATCAAACAAAAAAGTGGATAAACAAATTATTGTGTATTCATACAACAGAATACCACTCAATAATAAAAAAGAATAAAGTAATAATAATTACTGGAGTCCCAAAGACACCAGCAACTAGACTTCTAAACTCTCGATAGGATACTCCTCAGTGGGGAATCTGACTAGTTGAAGAAAAGTATTTAAGCTAAAGGTTTTCAAACAAACAGCCTACCCTGATGACCCTAAAGTGAAGTTCAGAGTCAACAATCTCATCTATACATTCAGGGCTTTCTAAACAGCTCTTTATTTAGTCCCCCACTCTTAACTATGAGCAGAGAGCTATGGATTGTCAAGCATTTGAGGAAAGCCTCTAACATGGAAAATACAGACAAAAACAAGTAAAAGGTAAGAAAACTAAGTTAGCTAAAATAAACATTTAGTAGGGAAAAAAAACTCTCCAAGATACTAACACTCATTTTCTCAGAGACTAGTGCATCAATTAACACAGGAATAGAATGTTAAGTAAAAGGAACATCCAGGGGAAAAGAGGAGAAGGAAGAGAAAGCAGAAACACACAGAGAGAAGGAAAGGAGAGGGAGGGAAGGCAAAAGAGGGAAGAACAGATCCTCTAAAGATCCATGGTATACAGCAGAAGCTCAAAGAGCATGCAGTTCAAATTCAGATGTGAGTGGGCAGACAGAAGGTTCCAGGCAGGATATCTTACCCCGCAAAAGGATGAAAATGAGAAATACCTGTTTAAACCTGACTGGTAGAAACTTAACAAAACCTGAAAAGCATTACTATGACAATCTATTGTTAAAAATATTATGAAAGAATAGAACTTAATTATTTTATCCAAAGAAACCCGGAAGTATTAAGATTTAAGAAGCAATCATAAGCAAAGACTGCTAAAAAAATCATTTAAGGGATCCCTGGGTGGCGCAGCGGTTTGGCGCCTGCCTTTGGCCCAGGGCGCGATCCTGGAGACCCGGGATCAAATCCCATGTCAGGCTCCCGGTGCATGGAGCCTGCTTCTCCCTCTGCCTGTGTCTCTGCCTCTCTCTCTCTTTCTCTTTGTGACTATCATAAATAAATAAAAATTTTAAAAAAAATTCTAGATCTATTTTAAAAAACAAAATAAAAAATAAATAAAAAATAAAAATTTACAAGTTGGTAAAGTTTTATAAAGAGCAAATAACTAATAACAACATAAAAGAAGGGAAGAGAACATGCAGAGTTAAAACTTTCAAGGTTCCTTGATTGCTCAGAAAGAAGCTAGAATTCTGATTAATTTTATAGATTTCATTAATCAATTTTGCAGTTAAAGTGCGAAAGAGAATATTAACTTCCAAACCCACAGAGGAAAAAGGAAAAATGAGAAGAAAATTAATCAATTACGCAGAAAAGAGGGAATGGCAGGAGGGGGGGTAGGGAGCAAGAAGCATGGAAAATAAAAAACATAAGATAGTAGGAATAAGTTCCACTCTATCAAATTCAAATGATACCATTTCAATAAAATTTTTAAAACACATAACAATATCATATATAATTTATGGACAAAGACACGTGATGTAGAAAGAAAAACAAATTTGGATGCAGACCAAATTTAGTGGAGTGGCTACCCTGTGCAGAAATAAGAATACTTTATGAGAGGCATTTCAACTACATCTACGATTTATTTTGTTTAATCTCTTAAGCAATTATAGCAAAATGCTAACATTTCTGAAGAAGACATAGTGGCTATTATAGTCATCTGTATTTTCTGAATGATTTCCTAATTAAAAATATTAATAGAGGAGCAATATTCAGATACAGAATATCCTTATTTCTACAAATATAAAAAATTCTGAAATGCCTTATAACTTAAACAGATTTCAGAAAAGTTACTTCCTATTTAACATAGTTAGTTTACAAATTAATGACTCTTACCTAAGTTCTCAAAACATGAAAGAATAGTAAAGAACATCAAAGTCAAGACCCGTTCAAATCCAAATGCCTGAAATATCTTCAGAGATGTTCTAAAACTAAAAAACTATTATGATTTCTGGTAAGCTTTTTATAGGTGCTTCTAGACTAAAAGGCATAGGAGTAAAAATTCTAGCTTCACAAAGTAACTTCCAATGATGAATTGAAAGATGACTTTATCCACCACAATAACCAAAAAAGGGGATTTTTTTCCCCATATACATAAAACTGATTTTTTTCATCAAAGAACATCTATTTGTTATTATGGGTATATAATACCTGTTAAGTCCTTTGCTAAATCAGGATGGTTCATGAGACAATGACTAGCAAACTTCACGCATTCCAGACGGATTGGTACATGGATGTCATTAAACCTGATAAAATATAAAGGCACAGAATGATCTTTAAAATTAGAGAAACAGGGTAGGTGTTTAACCTACACTCAATTTATATTTCTCTAGTTAAAAGAAAAAAAAAAACAATTTATGTAGAATTCAAAGTGAAGCTAGATTATTTCAACAAACTTCTGATATTTATTTATGAATGCTTTGGAATGTCTATTAAATTAGAGGACAACCTCCTGCAAGAACTATGTACTTTTAAGGAGCATGTAAAAACAATACACATTTGGCTTAAGCACAAAAATTAGAATGACAAGATTTTTCCTATAAATATTATTTCAAATATATCTACTTATACAAGCATATGTGTGTACATAGATGATACATTATATAAATCCCAAGCTGTGCCTGAAAAGAAAACCTTTCCTCAAAGTATTGTTTCTTAAATGTAGGGCATTCACAAAAGTATGCTTTAATCTTGCACTAAATCCCTTATTATTTTACATGAATCTAAAACTGATGCAAATTAAGTCCTATGCAGTTAACTATCAGATTACATTTCCACTAATACCAAAGCCAATTTTTACATGAAGAAGTAAATACCTTAGTATATACCTCTAAAATACTAAAACTCTTTGAAAGATAGGTCATTTAAGTATCTTTTAATCTTCTATTCCTCCTCCATCTTTTTTTCCTTATAATTTATTTAGTAAAGCAATTGTTCTGTGTTTGTGTATGTAGTGCTTTTCCAGTTTAGATTTTGCTAATCTGTATTATCCTGATTTCAATTAATAGGATCCCTTCTCTCCTAAATCTTACAAATTGATAGTCAGTTCTAGACACTTAATCATATCCAGATTCACTGTTTTAGCAAGACTATTTCATAGATGGAAACCTGTTCCTCCATCATTAAAGCACATGACGTATAATATAGTTATCTCTAAACCATTGATGTTGAAAGCCCATATATATATTAGTTCATCCAGGACTACAAAACAGTGATTTTTTTAAAAAATCTTATTAAGTAACAAGAACATCAAAGTGAAGTGAGAGTTTTCCACTCAATATTTTCATGTCTAATTCTGCAATATCAAAAGGCTTCCGAAATCTCCTATCACCCAATACTATAACAAAATTAGTACTATAAATGAGGGGAAAAAAAAGAGGTCTTCAAAGTGAGCACCAAATTATTCACAGAATTAGGGGAAAAAATGCTCTATGAGGTATACTCAAAAAAGAAGTTGTGACATCTAGGCTATTATCTCATATAAAGTTTCCAGAGTGCTTTGAATCTAAGTATTCAAATACTTTGAATCTAAGTATTCCCTATGTACTTTTCCATTTTTCAACTAAACATGAACCATTTAACCATTATAAATAAATTTAAATAAGACCTCTTTAAAAATATTCTAAAGCTCCTTAAATTTGATAATAATCTGAATTTCAGTTTTAGGTTAATTTTAAAAGGAAAGGAAAAATTACTATGTACTAGAAATGTGACATAAATGTTAACCTACAAATTGGATCTAGGTAATCCCATTCCTGATTAAAGGTATAGTTTTTACTTAGACATTTACTATATTTTTGTTTTATCAAAGGAAAGTAGACTTTAAATTGAGAGTATATTAAACATATCAAGTATTCTGTTCTACTACCCAAGAACTTTCCATTGTATTTAAATGAAAAAAATCTAGAAGTCAAACTCAAAATCACAAGGGGCTAAAATCTGTTTATTTGTTTAATGCACCTCGCCAAATATTATTGAGCTACGTAAGAGATAAGAAATCAGATTAAGAATTTAACAATTAGCATTTATAAAAGCTTATACTCCACTTAACAAATTAGAAAAATAAGACCAAAAGAGACTGAATTGAAATAAACATTGACATTTCTAGTATTAAGATGGAAAAAGGTTATAACATACAAATATTTCAATATAAAAAGAAGAGTTAATAAGAGTTTTTAAAATCCTATTTATGTATGACTAACTGCATTATTTGTTTTGAGAAAAATTTAAGCAGAGGAAAAAAATTCCTTATTTTCTGGGTCAAGGTAGGTTTCAGCAAGGGCACTTTAAGTGGTTTTAATATATTCAAAGTCAGGGATACCTTTAGAGATGCAATGAAAGGAACTATTCTCATAGAAAAGAGAAATATACAAACACTCAAACAACACTTGCAAACAAATTCAGGTTTGTGGACATTAAAAGCATATAAAGAATCCAGGTTATCACTTCCTTTAAAAGAGAAACATACAAAAGAGATTAGGAGGAAGAACATATGTATCATTTATTTTATTCATTCTGTGGATACCCCTGTCCTTACAACATCTCACAATGATTTATTTTCAGTTGGGACGAATTACTGCTATGTAATAACACATTTTAATTTCATGATTATACTTTGAGATAGCTTTTTAAACATATCATTTTTCAAAAATTACTAAGAGCAAAATAAGATTAGAAAAAGGGAAATTCTAAATACGGTCAATCAGTACCAACACTCAAAAATTTCAAAATATAAAACATTTCATTTTTATAATTTCAGGAAAATATTATAGGTGGCATTTTTAAATAATATAAACATTTATTACTTTTAAACAGGACACCAAAATCATATACCTGCCCAAGTAACATTGCCAAAGTGGTTTGTTTTGAGAAGCCAATTCTGAATCCTTTGCTCCAAACATTTTTGCCAGTAGTTTAACAACTTGTAGGCGTTCCTCATTATCATTGCTCTAAAACAAAACCAAATAGCTTTAAAACCATCAGGTAGATATATTCGTAATAATTTCCCCATGATTTTCCTCATCTCCCAATTCCACAGAAAAATTTTCATGAACTCCAGATGAAAAAGTATGCATAAAAATGTTCAATATACTATGCAAAAAATAAATGCTCCCTTAAGTGTGCTAATCATCTCATTAAGCAGTACTTCAGACATGATAATACATCCCAAAGTTCAATTAAACTTTAGAGGCCCCTCTTACAATTGAAGCTTATTTTCATTCACAGTCAAATTCAAAAACTAACTACATCAAACCTATGCAGACCCTTGAAAAACTGTGGTTTTTAAAGATAGACATGAAGAGGTCAGGCCTACAGTAAAGAGAAAATTCTGTATTTTTGTATTGTTTATATAATATAGAAATAAATATGTGATGTTGCCCAAAAGGAGAATCCACTCACCTACACATACCAGATTCATAATGGAGTTCAACATGATGAAACCTTGCACACATAAAAACTAATTTCTGTTTTATTTACTCTATTCTGGGTAGCATGGAGACAAGTCAATTTTATTACTGATTTTGGTACCTTCAACAGATGACACAATGGTTAAATGATTGAGCCAGCCACAATACTACACCTGACCATAAAATGTGACCGTATCAAAAAAAACACTAATACTCAAATGACACTGTACACTTTTAATTTTTAAATTTTAAGCCAATGCCTCAGCCTAGCATTAAGAGCTCCCATAATATGACCTAACTCAAAAAAAAAAAAAAAAAATATGACCTAACTCATCTCTATCATAATTTCTCTTTTCTCACACTATTCCTCTAAATAATACTTTTCAACCTGGAGGTACATCAGAATGACCTCTAAATGTGCGTGCGCGCGCACACACACGCGCACACACGCGCGCACACAGAGGAATATTACTCAGCCATCAAAAAGAATGAAATTTTGCCATTTGTAATAATGTGAATGGCGCTAGAGTGTGTAATACTAAGTGAAATAAGTCAGATAAAGGCAAATACTATATGATTTCACTCATAAATGGAATTTAGGAAATAAAACAGATGAACATTTGGGAAGAGGGAAACAACCATAAGAAACTCTTAATGATAAGAACAAGCTGAGGGTTAATGGAGGGATAGGCTAGACAGGTGGTGAGTATTAAAGAGGGCACCTGTTAGGATGAGTGCTGGGTATTATATGCAGGTGATGAATCACTAAATTCTACTCCTGAAATCAGTATTACACTATTATGTTAACTAGAATTTAAATAAAAATTTGGAGAAAAAATAAATAACAATTAAAAAAAAAAAAACACCCCAAACCTGACAACCTGGACTCTACTGCCAAAAATTCTGATCGAAACAACTCCTCTGGTTTAATGCCTGGACATCTGTTTGTTTACTCCGGCTCCGTAGGTAAAGATTCTAATATACAGCCAGGTATGATTTAAACTTACTTCATGTCACTTCCCAACTAAAATTATTTGTGTTCCATAAATTCACCCAGCACCTTTCTACCTCTATATGCTTCTATAGCTGTTTCCTTTGTTTCACTGTATGCTGTTTATCTTTGAGGACACTTACAATATCTGGTCTCTTATTAAATCTGAATTATTTTCCTCTTCTATACTAGATGTTAAATTTGCTGGAAACAGAGATGATGATTCCTTATTTTTATATTTCTTATGGTATTCAATATTTGTATTAAAGAGTATCAGACCAACAAAAAAAATAAAAGTATGACTGCCTTCTGCCTCATCAAAATTGCTAACTACAGGGGAAAACATGGGGCAGGCAGGCCAGTGAATCAAGTGACTCATTTGAGAAATACACCAAAAATACGCCTCAGAATAAAAGGAGAGTAAGCATTTGCTAGTTTTGTTGGGTATCCACACTACAAATATGGATGGTTTATTTTCTTGTTTTGAAAGGGAGAAATCAAAATTTTTACAAATAAGAAATACAACACAGAAATCATTTAAGAATTTCTCTGGGTAGTACATCAAGTTGCATCAAAGATTATTAATTATAACCAGCTTTATTTAATCTTCCTGTAATAATCTGAAAGAGCAAAGAATATTCCCCACCCAAATCTACAAATGAAACTTAATCTTATGGTATAATTTAATGTCAAAGCAATAGGAACACACTACCAAAACATTCCAGAGAACCATGTAAAAAAGCAATGGAGCTTTCAACACAGGCATAAGATAATATGCACATAGGGAAAATACTTCACAATATGTGGATAATAGACCCTAAACTATTTTTATGACTTAATCAAGGAGTCTTGGGAACCATTATAAACTGTACCTTGAAAAGAAGCTTGATGTACCACTAGACCTCAGAAGTTAGTCACAATCTACAATTTAATTATCTGAAGGAAATTAATTATCTGGAAATTATCTGAAGGAAAATATCATCATTAATTAAGTAGCTACTATCAGTTAGGCACCATACCTGGTACTGCAGACAAATAAGTAAGGTACAAACATGTAAATAATTAAAAATAATACACCACCACATCCGTAACATTCAGCTAAAACTACCAGAAAAATTAAAGAGTCACAAATAATGCTCTTTGCTAATCTGGCTGACAGAACCATAACGCTTTTAGAATAGTTACCTTTAGTTTAAATTCAAGTTGGGGTAAAACTGAGAGCAGCAAATGACTATCAATATTATAGAGCTCCAAAATTAAGTCAAAGACATGTTCTGACAAATCGCTGATAGATGTTTTCCCAAGCATCAGAACCTGATTAAAAAACTTTTGAGAAAGAAAACTTATCATTAATAGAAACACCATAGATAAAATAAATTTTCTAAAATCTTATCATTCAATTAAATTATTATTTTATACACAGTTAAACTAAGGTTATCAAAACATTTTCTAACAGTAGGTGGAAAACAACTACAGGCTAATTCACCCTGTACATGAAATTGATCTTATCCATAATAATAGATAATTTGTACCTATATTATCGATTAGCTTATCAATCAACACTCTGCCTACCAAATACACTTTTTTTCCATTATGGTACTTACTATATTTTATCCTGTAATACAGTTATACTTGTGTACATACCTTAATTTCATGACATCAAAGGTTAAATTCTCATTCAGGCTGAAAATAAAATGGCTTTGTTTCCATTCACAAATTTTCTCCTGTTTAAAAACAGTAAATCTAACCTTTCCTTAACAAGACCACAATAATCCTTTCCAATCTGGCCTCCCTGCCATGTGATGTAAAGAGGATGCCATCCTCTTTACCAGTCTGGAGAAACCACATTTGAAAATTTTAAAAATTAAAAAAAAAATTCCCTGGGCTAACTTCTTACAAATTCCATAAATAACAGTTATTTAACACTTCTAAAAAGGCAAGGACCAAGTCAGTCTTCTCCACTGTATAGTAAGAGTCTAGCATAGTTTCTGACATAGCATAGGTGCCCAAAATATATATGCAACTGATACTATAAGTAAAACAATCTATGCTCTCCATAACGGTTTATAACCTAGCAGAAGAGGCAGAGAGTTGATTAAAGTATTTCTTCCAAAAAGCATTAGTCTTTTATTTACAAATGGGGTACCGATTTTCACACTACAAATTTAATTCTTTTATAATAATTGCCTCCTAATGAAAGCAGTATGGGTAACTTAAAAGTCAGCAAGAAATTCTACCTTAGGTTTAAATGGTCAACTTTATTTAAAAATTGTTTTCACATTAAAAAACACATTCGCTACAATCACTCCAAGCATTATTAACTCCAACTTACAGATGCAAAAGCTGAGGCTAGCAAGATTAAGCAATTTAAAACTTGTGATTAAAACATTCTTAGGGGGCACCAGGTGGCTGAGGTGGTTAAGGGTCTGACTCCTCTGATTTTGGCTCAGGCCATGATCTCAGGCTCATGAGATGGAGCCCCACACTGTGGAGCCTGCCTAAGATTCTCTCCCCGCCCCTCCCCACCTGCTTGCTTGCACGTGCGCACACTCTTTGTCTCTTTCTCAAAAAAAAAAAGTTCTGATAAAAAAATTATCAATAAGTGATCCATGCAGATAATTTCTTAAAATATTACTAAATATTTTTTGTTTTTGATAGTTTGACCTTTTTAAAAAAGACATACACATTTTTAACTTGTCAACTGTCAAATTTTATTTTGAAAGAATAACCTATAACACCACAATAATTTAAGTCCTAAATATGTAAGAATTACTATCTATAAAAAACAAACTTGAATGTGTCTATATCATATCCCTAATAGTGAAAAAGACATAAGTACAAAAGAGACAGAAATGTGGTATTACCTCAGTATCCTACCTGTATTTTTGCTTGCTAATTCTCTATTAGAAAGACAAATAAATAATGGCTACTATATGTACAAGTCTCAAAAAGCTGAGATTTTAATATTGTATTCATTTTTATCCTACAAGACAATTAAGTTTACTAGAAAGTAATTTTACATGTGGTTATAGAAGTTTGAGGTAGAGAAGTAAGATGTATAAAGGATCAAAAGAGGGAAAAAAGCAATTCTTAATGATTTCTTAGCTAATCATCAAATAAAGGAACAAGAAAACAAGATAAAACAATGGAAAAAGTACTAGGAATAAACATACAATTGAAAGTGTGCTCAGACCATTCTCCTAATCTTGTGCCTCTCATCCCCCAGCTTCTGATAAAGATACCACAAGAAAGTATGGAGAGAGCAGCTCCACTTCTGCAAGCAAGAACTAAGAACAGGCAATTAATATAAGGTACTAGTGATAGGGAATGTAAACACCTGAGATTGCTAAAAGTATTTCTCTTGTCCTTTTTTTTTTTTTTAGTTCTTATTAATAATTATTTTCAAACATAACCATATGTTGAGAGAATAGAATAGTAAAATAAACCATCACCTAGCTCCAATAAATACCATAATTCTATTTTGGGACTTTTTATTTTTATTATCTGGTCAAATATTTATTTCCCCAATTCAAAAAAGATACTAAGCAAACAGTGATACTTGCTTTCTTTTTGGCCAGAAAAAAAGGCATCAAAAAAGTGTTCCCCTAAAAAACATGTGGCTTGGTAATGCCAATTTAAATAAATGACCACCAGGAGGAGCTCACCTAGTGTGTCTAATGGGCCATGAAGATGGTCATTCAGATGCACTTGAAGCAAAAGAAAAGGGAAGGCTCATTAATCACACACAGACTGCTTAAGTCTGGGTCTACTCACTTCAAACGCTATTAGGTCAATAATGAAAAAACTCAACCCACTCAATCCAACTAATTTAACTCTGGCTAATACCCAAGACTTACAAAACTTGCAGAAATCATTATTTAGAATTCCCTGCCAGTTTGGAGCTATTAAGATAGATTACATAATTTGATTGCCCAGCTTCTGGAAGTTCACCTTCCAAAACAATTTCCTTACAAATCAAATACACTTTGACACCAAGTCATCTTGTGTTTAGAATTATTTAAGGCCATAAGTCAGAAACAAAACCTGGGATTTACCAAGATCGTGTTCTATAAAGTTTGTTACTTTTTCAAAGCACATCATTTCATGATGTATTTCATATATTGACTTCATTTTTTTATATACTACAGGAAATATGTTTCTTCAATAAATCCTCAGGAAAATTAAATACGTGATTATAAATGAGTTTCTCACTTCTTTTCAAGGGACAGATTTACATCCTTTACATATTTGAAGTTGGGTGAAAGTGGAAAAAGAAAGTAGAGAAAACTGCTAAAAAAAAAATTCCAGGGATCCCTGGGTGGCGCAGCGGTTTGGCGCCTGCCTTTGGCCCAGGGCGCGATCCTGGAGACCCGGGATCGAATCCCACGTCGGGCTCCCGGCATGGAGCCTGCTTCTCCCTCTGCCTGTGTCTCTGCCTCTCTCTCTCTCTCTCTCTGTGACTATCATAAAAAAAAAAAAAAAAAAAAAATCCAGAGGCCAACATTAACACCATGTTCCATATTTATTCACATGGAATGTATTCACATGAGTGGTGCCCTCTTGAGTTGTGCAACTCAACAGAACTGGAGAGAAAATAAAACCCAAAATAAGCATTTTATCAGTGAATCTATCGGCTAAAATACATTTCTTCTGAAAAACAGCTAAAAGATGGGTCGATCATAAATAAGCAGATTGGGATGATACTGAAAGGGCTCATTTCATCTCAATTCTTCCTCTTTCTCAGAAAAGGTTGATGTATATGAAATCTATCCCCAGGGACAATAAGATAGACAACTGTCACCAAATTGCTGCCATTCATACTTGCCTTCAACTTTACAAAGCCCTGGTATTAGTTCTTATCTATTTCTTGTACAAATCAACTTAATCTCCAAAAAGCTGTACATTCCCTGAATAATGAAAAGTTCCATATATTTTATCTAATTACATTTAGCTCTATTTGTAACATGGAAACAAACAGAAAGATATCTTGCTAATGAAAATAAAAGCTATTTTAGTTCCCAGGCAATGTGAAAGCAGCAAACGAATGAACAAACTGAGTGCTATCCTTCCATAAAATATTAAACAAGAATAATTTTAAGGAGAAAGAAAATATGTTACTTAATGATTAAAACAGAACAAAATTCAAAAGTATGTACTACTTGCTGAAATTTTGCTTCTAGCGATCTTTAAAATTATGGCTAATCCTTCTGACAATTACAAGAAAAACTTACATTGGTAATATATGGTTCAATAGCTTGAGCTGTCCTCTTCAGTAAAGCCTTTGCCAAATCATATGCTTGCTTGTTCAAATTCTGAAAAACATAAACAATATCTGTATATATCTCTAACCATGAAAAACAAAATATTACCTGTATTCAAAAATCTACTCCTGAGTAAATAAATGAGAAAACTAAGACTCAATTATAATAAAAGAAAAAGCAAAGTTATTTTTCTTCTTTTAAGACTAACTGGTCTACTTAGATCATACATCCCTTCCAAGAAAGGATAATTACATTCTCTATCTCATTCATAGCATAGGGTAAATCACATTTAGAAAAGACCAATAAATGTTTATTAGAAGAGGAGAAAGGAAATAGTCATTCGAAACCTAGTCCCCAAGTCAAATCAGTTCAGCTGAGTACAAATACAAGCTGTATTACTCCAGGTCCAGAACCACCAAAACATCATGAGAGAGTGAATGGAGTTCTAATGTGAACAGAAATGGGGGCCCAGATGTGGGGAAAGACAAGAGTTTGGGACAGCTATGGGACAGCAGATTTACTCAAGCACATCTAAGAGCACATATAAGGTCAAAGGTAAAACAAGAAACATCAAACAATAAAATATGAAAAGACAAAGGTACAAGAAAGAAATTCTGATGGGATGCCTGGGTGACACAGCAGTTAAGCGTCTGCCTTCCACTCAGGTCGTGATCCTGGAATCCCGGGATCGAGTCCCACATCCAGCTCCCTGTTTCTCCCTCTGCTTATGTCTCTGCCTCTGTCTCTCATGAATAAATAAATAAAATCTTTAAAAAAAAATTCTGATGACAGAAACAACGCCAAAGATCTAAAAGAGAACAAATAAAGGAATTTATTTAAATTCCGATTTAAATATATTACAGAAAACAGGTACGCTGTTAGATACCTTGAAACTCACATTCTTAGATTTACCTACATTGATGCTTCTATGGAATTATTTCATTTCTATCTGCTCTTTAGTATTTTACTGCATAATACAGCTTATTTACTCCTTCTCCTAACTATGACCATTAAAAATTGTATGTCTTGTACATGCTTCCCTGTGCATATAAAAAATAATTTTCTTATATTCTACCTCTGCCATTTTTCACATGGGCTGTTTTGTTCCTATTTATTTGCAGAGTTTCTCTATAAATTCTACAAACTAAACCTTTGTTCCTTGTAGGTATAACGTCTCTTAGGTCTGTACTTGTTTTTTCACAATGTTTACTGTACCTGAGAGAAGTTTTTAGACGAAAAACTAATGTAATCAAATACATCAATATTTTTCTATTTGACTTGTGCTACCTCTTTTTTTTGTTTGTTTGTTTTTTTGTTTTAAAGAAATTCTCTTCAAGACGCCTGGGTGGCTCAGCAGTTGAGTGTCTGCCTTCGGCTCAGGGTGTGATCCTGGAGTCCCGGGGATCAAGTCCCATATTAGGCCCCCTGTATGCAGCCTGCTTCTCCCTCTGCCTATGTCTCTGCCCCTCTCTGTGGGTCTCTCTTGAATAAATAAGTAAACGTTTAAAAAAAAAAAAAAGAAAAGAAAAGAAAAATTCTCCTCCACAATGAGATTTCAATGTCGCTTTATAATTTCAAATAAAAATTTAAAGATTTGTTTTTCAGATTTAGATCTTTATTCCATCTGTAATTTATATTTATGTATCGTGTAAAATAATTATATTATTTTCCATATGGTTATTTTTTTTTTAAGATTTTATTTATGTATCCATGAGAGAGAGAGAGAGAGAGAGAGAGAGAGAGAGAGAGAGAGGCAGAAACACAGGCAGAGGCTCCATGCGGGGAGCCCAACCCGGGTCTCCAGGACCACACTCTGGGCTGAAGGCGGTGCTAAACCGATGCCCACCCGGGCTGCCCTTCCATATGGTTATTAACCGTCCTAAAACCAGTCATTAAATAGTCCATTATTCCCTCGAGTGACCTATAATACCCATACTCTCAAGTTTCTATATAACTCTGCATCCATTTGTAAATTCTCCATTACTTCCATATATCCCTTTGTCTATTAACTGCCTCATTACAAAGAATTATAGAAGCAGTGTCTTAACACCAGGTGGTAGAATAAGTCCCCACTTTCTATTCCTCTTCAAAAATGGTTAGCTATTATTGGCCATTTGCTCTTCAGTGTGAATTTTTTTTTTTTAGGTTTATTTATTTGCTCATGAGAGATACAGAGAAAGAGGCAGAGACACAGGCAGAGGGAAAAACTGGCTCCCCATTGGGAGACTGACAGGGGACTCAATCCCAGGACCCAGGAATCACACCCTGAGCCTAAGGCAGACCCTCAAAACACTGAGGCACCAGGCACCCTTTCAATATGAATTTTAAAATCAGTTTGGGAAATCAACCACAAACATTCAAATCTTCTATTTTGACTGAATTATCTATTAGCATGCAGAAATCTGACATCATGATACTGAGTCTTCCATCCCATAAATATAATAAATCATGCAGTATATTTAAGTCTTTATATTTTTTGGTCAATTATAATGATTTTCACCATAAAGCTGCATATTTTTGTGAAATTCTAAACAGCTCAAGTCTTTGTTAAAGCTACAAATTAATTAAAGTATACCAACAGCTTTTCATATATTGAACTTACATCTAGCAATCTTGCAGACTTTTATTTGTTCTAGAAATTTAACTGTATGTGGCTTTGTGTTTTCTGCAGTTATATGCAAATAAGTTCAGTTTATTTCTTCTTTCTAGTCCTTATATCTTTTATTTATCTCACTTTATTCCACTAACTTAAGACCTTTAATTAATGCTGATTAGGAATGACGGTGTTAAAAAAAAAAAAAATGACAGTGTTGCCTTTTTGCTGAGTAAAAGCGTTCCTAAACTTCAAAGAAAACACTTCAACATTTCACCATTTAGTATCTCACATAACCTAATCACTTTAAGGAAGTTTCTATTTCAAATCTGCTAAGAAGTTTTATCATAAATTACACTGAAATTTATCAAACTTGTTCTATATAGATATTTTTTCTTTGATCTGTTACATAAATATCTTAGTTTGTTAATATTTTCTCATGTTAACCCACCCTTATATTCCTAAAATAAAGCCAATTTGCTTATTCCCAACATTAGTTTACACTATTCCAAACGTTATTATGTTCAATTTATGTGATTATAATTTCAAGTTAGTCTATTTTTCTTACTTGCTTGGTTTTGTCTAGTTTCCCTATGAAGATTATATTCCACTCATACAGTGAATTGTGGGACATTTTTTCCTTTTCTATAATCTGAAAAAGTTTGCTTGTTATTAGGATTGTGATGCTATTTAAACGATTAGTAGATATCTCCTGATATTCAGGTTAAGTTCTTCTGTAATAGGTTTGTGTTCTACTGTTGTTGCTCTTCTCATGGCTGCTATTGTTGTTTGGGAGGAAGAGATTTTATTCATTGTATGGATAGAGTATTTAAAACCAATTAGAATTCTTTTGCTGGTTAAAGGTTACTCAAGATTTTCTCTGGAGACAAATTTGAAGTTATATTTTCTAGAAATTTCTTTTACCTAATTCCAAGAATATTACCATAAAATATTCTTCATGGAATTATCTTTTTATCTTTTTAATGTCTGCCATTCCCATTTCATTCTAAAAGTATATATTGATACCATCTCCTTTTTCTGATTCAACTTGCCAAGGATTTGCTTAATATTTTTCAAATTGCAAGGTTTGAGTTTTTATGAAATGTCATTATATTTTGTTTTATTGAATTCTGTACTTCATTCTTTTCTTCCTTACATATTCTGTATATTCAGGTATTTTTTTTAACTTCTTGAATTAGACACTTAATAAAATTAGATTTAAAAAATATTTTATGTCATATCCCACGTTTTAATATGTATCAATTATCACTTCTAAATACCTTATAATTGTAAATATGATTTATTCTTTTGATAGATTAATTGTGGTTGCTGTAGGTCTGTTTTTGTTTAAAATCTTCAATATTCTTACAAAATGCTCATCTACTTAATTTACAATCACCGGAAAAAGTGTTAAAATGGCCCATCAAATTGTGAGTTTCTTTCTCCTTAATATTCTTTCAATATATATACATTATATATTTGAGCCTATGTACATGCAAGTTGGAATATCTTCCTGAGATTAAACCCTTTATCCTTCTACAAATACCTTCTTTACCCAGTAAAGACTATTACATCTAATATCAGTACAAGCTGCTTCAGTTTTCTTTCAGTTAGAACATTCCTGGCAATCTTTTTCCCATCCTTTTAAAGCTCTGAATCTTTTGTGACAGTATTTTGTTCTTATCTCTTATTGAACAGCTGGATTATTTTCGATCAAATCTGACAATCTGTTTTAAGTAGTAAACTTAAACCATTTACATTTATTGTAATTCTGAAAAATTTAATATGAATATTTCAAGTTAGAAGTTAATCAGTAGCTCTATAATGCTGCTCACCACCAAGATTAGATCACTCATTAACTCCATTAAGCCACTCCTTTTTTTAATTTTTTTTAACATCTTATTTATTTATTCATGAGAGACACAGAGAGTCAGAGACAAAAGCAGTGTGAGAAGCAGGCTCCCCATGGGGAGCCTAATGCAAGACTCAATCCCAAAACCCCGGGATCACAACCCTAGCCAAAGGCAGACGCTCAACCACTAAGCCATCCCTCCATTAAGCCATTTAATCCTATATGTTATTTGTAACCAGTAGTTCAGGACCATTTTGTTAACATCTCTTTAAATAATTGTTATAATTATTATTGTTACTATTTTCTTATAGATCAATTCTTATTTAAAGCATTTCTTCACCATTATTTCTTCTTCTTTCATTCAATTTCCATTCCAGTAGGAATCTACTGACAAGTGAATATTTAAAGTCAATTTCACTCAAATTGAATATGCAACTACACACACATATACACACAAATGCACAATTATTTTATCTTAGCACTTCAGAAATACAGTTCCATTATCTTCTGGCATCTATCCTTGCTACTGAGAAGTGAACAATCAGTTTAATCACTATTCCTTGGTGAGAGGGGTCTACACCTTTTCCTGCTGGGTGCTTTTAGATTATTTCTGGTTTGGCAATCTATAAATTCTCCAGGATGTTCCTGGACTGAGATTTATTTTTATTTATTCCTTTCATGACACTTTTGCTACCTAACTCATAAATTCAGGCTTTTCATCAGTTCTGGGACATTTTAAGCAAATTTCTATTTAAACATTTCTTCTCCATTTTCTGTTCTGAAATCACTACTAAATATACTGGTCCTTTTCATTCTACTTTTCATGTCTCAGTATATTTTATGTTCTTTATCTCACTTTATCTGTATACTTTCCTCTGCTATGTCTCTCAGATCTCTAAATATCAATAGAGATCTTAATTTCAATGGCCATTTCTCATTTCTACTTTTTCCCTAAACTTCTCCTTTCATGTATCTAGCTATCATGTTTTTAACTCCTGTTTTTATGGGTTTGATCTCTTTAAGCATAGGTGATCTTTCATTCCCTTAAGGGCATTATTTTTATCTAATAAATATATTAACTGAATTTTTAAAGCTATTTGCAGTATCTGGCTTTCTGCACTAATGAACTATTTCCTTTAAGAGTTTGGAAATACTATGAGGTCATGTTCATTGAAGCATTATTTCTGTGAATGTCATGTATCTGTAAACTTAGATTGTATCTTGCCAGAAAGGTGTTCAATTTGCACAAATCTTTATACTGAGTGGCCCCTCTCTCTAAGCTCTCTCTTTTCTCTCTTTGACAGAAACACTCGTTTCCAACTGTTTCCTGGAGAGTCAGAAAGAAAGAAACGCACAAACACACATCTTGAGTAATATCACCCAGGGAAGAAACACTATCATCAACATATTCTTTGATTACAAATTAGGAGAGACTTCTCTTTTAATTTCATCCCACCTCTCCATCTACACTACTGCTGTCTTTCACTTAAGGCTCTAATTGGTTTTAGCATCTCCTGACATAAAGTTATAGGACAGCATCTAAGTAGCTATCACTCCCAAAACATATCCTATACAAAACTGAGTTATTACAGATATTTTATTACATCAACTACACCTATTTAATTAGTAATTTTAAGTGCACCATATTTAACTTAACATTCAACATAACTAATATTAATAAAACAGATTCTCAAAAACTAAGGTTAAAGCAGGAAAAAGTATATTTAGAACATAAGCACAAACTCTTCACCTTAATATTAAAGGACTTTAGACATATTTCAGTATATACTACTACTTACCTTATGGGCAGGTACCAGATTTACCAAAACTGTATCCAAAAGCTCCTGAGATACTGTATCACCTTCACAAATAATAGAACTCATGAGGTCTACCATGTGCATATGAACTTTCTGATTGTGGCCATTGCTAAAATTTAAAACAGGTATTTTATTTACAGTGTACAGGATTTAATCATAACATGGTACTGACAAACACTACACTTCCTAAAACATGATACTAGAATATTAATTAATCAAATTCATGTATTTATTTAAAGTTTCCTTCTCTCCCAAATCTTATAGTATCCAAAATACATTTTTAAACTACATTTCCTGGATTACTATTCCCTAATTTTAGTCTGTTTCACAATCAGAAGTCACTAAATCAAGTATCATCTTTAGTTTTACCTTAAATTCAGAAATCAAATTGCTTTGTATTCTAATAGATAAAATTAAATATACAACAACTATTTACATGAACTAAGGAGTAATATTTAATAAAAAGATAAAAATATAAAATACAAAAATATTTTCATAATGGCTATAGATTGCCTTCTGCCACACTTTTGTATAACTTAGAAAACTGATATACTATTCATTTTTAAGTCTCTTAAAATAATGTTAATAAGTTACAACTCTTAGCCTTCCAAATATTCATCATAACAGTTTATGCATATTCGCCTATAAATTCTAAATTCTTTATATTTAAAAAAAATGACATGCCTTGTAAAATAAACTTACTTTATAACTGAAAATAATGTTCTGTATAATTGCGTAAAAATTTCATTGCTATCTTCCAACTCAAAGCAAATGTTATACGACTTGACCCAAGCAATGTTCTAAAAATAAGCAAAAATAAATAAATAAATAAACACTTTAATTAGTGAAAATATACATACATAAAAACCAATTTAAAATGTCAGTCATTTCATGATATACTGCTTACCTCAAGTAAGTAAAAATACCTATTGAATTGTGGGCTCTTTGTATCTTCTAGCCCCTTCAACTGCCTTGTTATAAACATAAATATATCCTTCAAAAAAGAGAAACAAAGTATTATTTAGATTATGAATGCTAAATGAAAATATTCACTAACCTCCTAAAGCTAATTCAGCACTCATGTGTCTACCATGATAAACTGTAAAGAACCAGGAGGAAAAACTGTATTTGGCTGGAACTTTTTAAAAGCACCTAATCAGGGGCAGCCCAGGTGGCTCAGCGGTTTAGCGCCACCTTCGGTCCAAGGCCTGATCCTAGAGACCTGGGATCGAGTCCCATGTCGGGCTCTGTGCATGGAGCCTGCTTCTCCCTCTGCCTGTGTCTCTGCCTCTCTCTCTCTCTCTCATGAATAAATAAATAAAATCTTTTTAAAAAATAAATAAGTAAATAAATAAATAAAAAATAAAAGCATAAATCATATAAAACCTTATTTGAAAACACTAAATACCTTATCACCCTTCACAGGAAAATAGTAAATAATTTACCATGATTTTAGCAAATGAAAAACTTTACCTTAAAGCAGGTTAAAAAACTAGACCCCAAAACTAGTAAATCAAAATTTATCTTATTATTAGTATAAAAGTTACATTAATAATGTCATTAGTATTACACAGCTTTAACAAAGGTTATACTAATAATGTGATGATGCTAATTAGGGTTTGCTGGAACAGCACTATAAAGGTAATTATCCATCAAAAACACAGTTTAGGAAGCTTAAAATTCCAAAATAAATCACCAGGTGAAAAGACAATGAATCACAGAGAATAAGAAATTTTAAAAAGTCTTGTAGACATTAACTTGTCAAGCTTCCTACCTAATCATTATAATTACTTATTTTTTCCCCACCATTTCTCAATCTATCTCCATCTCTTGGCTTTTGATTTTTTACTATGTCTTCCTTTTGTACCTGTAGAGAAAGATTCAATGTCCATTTAGGGGAATTTTTATGAAGATGATGTTTTAAAATTTTTGGAAAAGGGTAAAATTATAAAAGCTAATTGTGCAAAGGAATCATGCTAATCAATCAATAAAATAATAAGGGTTGTATTTATTGAGAGAGAGAGAGAGAGCACACGAGTGAGGGGGTGGGGTGCAGAGGAAGAAGTGGACTCCTTGCTGAGCAGGGAGTCCAATGCACAGCTCCATCCCAAGACGCTGGGATCATCACCTGAGCCAAAGGCAGACAAGCTTAACCAACCAATCCACCCAGATGCCCCCAACAAGAATATTTTTAAAAGAGAAAACATACAGTTAATTGCTGAGCTTTAAAAAAAAAAAAATACAAAAAAATAAAAATAAAAATAAAAAATAAAAAAAAATACAATGAAAAGTACATCCTTCAAAATGGTTACTTTGATAGTAGTACTGTACAAAATACATCTTCTGTGAATAAATCCTCCAAATGTGACAAAAAAACAAACAAACCCAAACACACCATGTGCCATAATAACTACCCAGAGACAAATAACAGTCACCCATTTATAACATCTCCAATGATCACTGATCTACATATGAAGACAGGAATATACAAAGGGTTTTCTGATGATAACAATAATTTGACACTGGAAAATGAGGATCAAAAGTGTCAGTTTTCTATGACTGCTACTGCAGACAAAGAAAAACACAAACTTTATACTAATCAATAATGAAAACTACTCCACAAATATTTAGAGAATACCCTGGAAATGAATTATTTTTAAGTACTACCCCAATAAAAGAAAAGAGGCATTTAAAGAAGACCAAAAAATTTGACCAAAGTAAGATACTTTAAATTTTTCAGCTATGGAATAATCCAAAAAGACTCGAATTTAATCTCAGTTCCTCAATATTCTTCTTATAAATTGTCCTATTATAAATAGAACAGATGTGTAACTATTCTTTTGGGAGGGCTTTTCACTACTCCAAAGCCCTGAGATAGGTCACTGATTATGAAAACTGAGAAATCCACAAGAGGTAGAAGAAACCTGTAGCGGCACTCTTCAGTTAGACCTTCCTCTTCATAAGAATGTCAATAAGAAACTGGTAAGGAAGAGCCCACAGCCCATCTCCAAATTAGAGGTTTATAATTAAAAAGCACAATATACATCCTGGTACACAGCTGCATATACCACCTCATGTTACCTACTTAAACCTCTGACCATTCTCAAATTTAACAGTTCAAGTCCACCTTTAAATTACAAATACTGTCTCTATCCTGAGATTCTTTACCAATCAAAATATAAAATAATCATACCCAAGCCAGTTTGGATATTCTACACTAGAATTCTGGCAGACTTGCTCAAATGAGGTTTCTCACTCCCAATTATTAGGGATCATATCAGGACCCTTTTTCACCACACTAAATCCAGTTCCTGACACATAATTAACAACAATACTTGTTAAATAAAGTAAAACTAAATTACCCATAATTTTCTCCACACTGGTATTAATATTAAGGAGATTAATATCTCCTTCTCTAACTCAGTTTCCACAATTATCTTTTATTACTATTGGTTTTTCTAGGCTTCTAACCTGCTTTCATTCAGTATCTTTTTGCACAGCTCTAGTTATTTTACATGTTCTTAACAGTTGGATTAATCATGCTATTCTCCTTTTTTCATTTTTTTAAAGATTTTCCATTCATATAACTTTACTTAGAACTACTTCAACCCAGTAGGTGTCTTTTCTACCTTTATATTAAAATTTTGTTCACTGTATTTTCTTCCAAATAATTCACATCACACCTTCCATTAAACTAATTAGAATTCATATAGTATAAATTCAGACTTATACTACCTACTATGTTTTAAATAATGAACATGGTCTTTAGTATGGGCGTTCAAAAGGGAAAACGAAGTGTATCCCCAAGTGTTACTGAAAGAAAACTAAAAATAACAAAGAAAGTATAGAATACACTGTACTAATCTCCTTCTTATCCTACAGATTCAAAATTGTTTTACAAAAGTACGTACTAAATGGGGGGGCTGGGGGAGTTCTTTAAAAACGGAAGAAGAAAGAAGAAAGAAGAAAAGAGAAGTTGTTGTTTAACAATCCAAAGAAATTATCTAAATACTTTAACTCCCATTTTAGTTAGATAAATGAGAGTACCAGTCAATCTTGGAAATTCTTTAATCAGTACTTGCCTTTAGTTTATCAGGGGATGTATAAGGAGCTTCAGGAGCATAAATCCTGAAAATATCAGCAAGGCAGCAGGCTACCAGTAAGCGAACATCTTTGTCAGGATGCTTGAGAAAAAAATCTGAAGCAAGATGTAAAGCTAGGTTTAAATAAAGCTCCTTTTCTTCTTCAGAGTCCTGGTCCATATCCATGAAAGTTTTCACAACCATCTATACAAAAACAAAATAATAAAATAATGAAATCCTTCATCCAAATAAACAGTCATCTGAAATAACTATTAATTGCAAAGATTAACTTCCATATACATAATATACACTAGTTTCCTTTTTCCTCTGAAAGTCTCTGAGAGAACGAGATCTTTCTGAAACTACATTAAAAATAATTTTTCTGGGCAGCCCCAGTGGCACAGCGGTTTAGCGTCACCTGCAGCCCGGGATGTGATCATGGAGACCTGGGATCGAGTCCCACATCGGGCTCCCTACACGGAGCCTGCTTCTCTCTGCCTGTGTCTCTGCGCCCCTCTCTCTGTGTCTCTCATAAATAAATAAGTAAATAAATAAATAAGTAAATAAATAAATAAAATCTTTAAAATAATAATAATTTTTCTTTAAAGACTGAAATACTTATCATGTACCCATCATACCTGCTAACAAGATAAAAGTTTAGAACTAGCCTTGCATGGCGTTTCTGGTCTCACTTTTACTCCTTCTTAAAAAGAGCACCCCCTTTTTTTTATAATATACCTACTCCTTTTATTATACTTCTAAAGAAAAAAACTAGGAAAAGAAAAAGTTTATTTTTCCATCTAAGCCATAAACCACTCCAGATACATGATTTGTATATTCAGTTAAATAAAAAAGAATAAAGGTTTAAGAAAGGATGATGAAAATATATTCCTGAAGGTTAAAAAGCTACCCCCAAATAACTACAATAGCATTCAACAAAATATTTCTTGTGCCACAGTAAAAGAGACCATGACATGGATAGTTTATTAGTAGGACTCAATAGTATGTATGGAGTAAACAGAAAGAACCTATAGGAAATGTTTTTTTTTTTTCAAAAACATTTACATAAAAGTAGTAGGACAGAAATAAAAATGCCGAGGAGCAGTACCATCTGAATTCTATAAAGAGCTTTTTCTAATTTCAGTATTATTATGAACCCTCAGCCCATATTATTCTTGCCCCAAATGAACTTTAAACTGCCTAACTTGACAGGAACACACATTTAAATAAAACACCAGTGGAAAGGTGACCATTTGGCATCCACTAGATGGTGCTGCAAATACTAATCAACAAGTAGGGCTGGCCATCATCAATATTTATGACTTGGTCCTTGAAAAATACAGAGATTTCTACTCTGCTATAGAGCTAGATTTCTGAGTAATAAATTCTCCAGTGTCTTCCTGGGAAAGAGTGTTCCTCACAGGGCAGATCCTCAGTTCTACTATGCCAGATGCCAGAACCAACAGTAGACTAATCCTTCCCGTCTGGCACTATAATTAGTATAAGGATACAAAGTTCAAGTCTACTAACTTTTTTATTTTATTACTTTAAAATATATCCTTTGATGGCATATGCATATCATGAAAAAAGGCAAAGAAAAAAACCTCACAAAAGGTTCAGTATATTTTGAATAGAATGTTATAGGAAACTCTACAAATTATATAAACAATAACACCTTATATATTAGCAAATTGTTTTAATTTATAAAATTCAGAGCTATACTTGTACATATCAAAAATTACTGTTAGCTTACATTCAAATCTTTTTATATTTCTCTAAGAAGGTTGCTAAAAATAGTGGGTAAGTATAAATTAGGAAAATAAATGAGGAAAAAGTATATTAACTAGATCACTGCTGAGCATAAATGTCCAAAAATAATGCAAACATATTACAAACACTAAATGTGAACACTGGAAACCATTCCACCAAAACTAACAACAAAGTTTACTCAAGGGCTAGATAATGAAAATTTCTCAAAACTGTCTGCAATTCAAATGGTGTTATTAATTTCTTAAAAAACAAAACAAAAAACCCCACTTAATTTCTCATGCATATGTCATCTATTAAGGAAGATAACGGAGAAAATACCTCTAAAAGACAGTTAATCAACTTATAGGTACAGTTTCTAACATTAGTTTCTTAGCAAACGACAGAGATGTTTACCTATCACTGCTGAAATATAAACTAATCCGAAGAAATGTATTCACTTCTCTTAAAAAATCAATAGGTGAAAAGAACATAGATACAGAGAAAAAGGAAAGTGTCACATATAAAGGATTTGTAGCTTCAGTATTTTTAACAAAATATATGTAAGTTCCTAACTAGCACATACTGTTAATTTTAATCTGCTCAAAGACGTCTTTTCCTTTGAATAAAAAAAAAAAAAAATCTGATATCTGACATTCTAATACTTTATACACAAAGTTGTAAGACTAATGCTTTACGTGAAATTGATGAGTATTCAGGTCCTCTTCTTCTAATAAAAATAAACTATGTAGTAAGAGCTATAAAATAGTACTTTGTTTCAAAGCTCCTGGGTCTTCAATGATTAAATAAGGCAAGTTTTCCAGTCTTGAAATATAGACAAATAATAACATATCAAGCAACATAAATGTCTAGGTAGATACAATCCAGAAGGGAAAAAAATGCTCAAAAATAACAAACAACTAGCTGATAAATCAGCTTAGCATTCTTCTTGGCCATTCTGTTCTTTTAACCATTTTACAATCACATGCACCATCACTGCTCTGAAAAAAGGTAAAATATTGTTCAAACACATATAAGGAGACTAGCTATACAGTGACCACCTCATCTATGGAAATTCACCTTCAATCTTGATTCACTGCTGCATGTCAGAAGCAGAGAGAAGCCGAAAGTAAAACTCTTTAACCTACAGCCAAAATAACTTACAGGTAAGTTAAATACAGCCTAATGCTCAGTACAGAGACTTAAAACTTCCTTTCTTAATTAAAGAAATTATTTTTTGTAAAATGATGACATATAGGGCAAAGGACAACTTTATACAGACAACAATGAATTTAATAAGAGTACTACAGATTTATTCTTTATATCCAAGTTTAGGAGGCCCTAGAAAAATCTAACCTTCACCCTTCCAGTTGCTCTTCCCTTAACAGTAGCTAAGGAAACCCTACATTTCTTTACCTACTTCCACTCTCCTTGATCCTTTCCCTGCCATTTTTAGCTTCCATTTGGTTTTTTAAGGTGTCCTAACAAAATACAGCCCTACATGATTTCCCCAGGTAGCCCCTCCACTCTAAACAGTCCTATAAAACATAACACAAATTTTACTCACCTTTAACCGTCTCACCATCTCCTCTTTAGATATTTTATCTGAGATTTCCTTGACACCAGGAGGATAAGTAATTTTTCCATCATTGGTTCTTGTCTTTGAATGAGCCATGATGGAAATATTTTTACCCCTAAAACAAGAAAACTGTTAGATGCAAACCAAAAAACAGGCAAAAACAAAATTAATACTAAACATGAAAAGTAACCTGTCCCATCACCAAATAATTTATAACTAATTCCTAATTTATAGTAGTTCACTTATTAATGAAAAGCATTTGATTAAGCATTTCCTCAATTTTTTTCAATTATATTTATTGTATTTTCACTTCCATTTTTACTAGTAGCAAACTGGGTTATCTGCACTAACTCTCCAACTCCAAAAAGTATAAATAACAGAAAAAAAATCCAAAATAAACATATTTTTTAAAGCACCACAAATTACTTGTCCCAAATAAAAGAGAATAGAGGAATCCAGTGACATAAATGGAGCACTGGAGCATTATATTCATTTATGTCCTGAGGGCATTGGCAAACCCTGACAAATCTGGAGTTCAGTTTTGGTGTCTTATGAAGCAAAGGGGACAGAATCTCAACCTGTCAACCAAGATGGAACATCAAATAAGAGACCCTCCTGACATCAATGTGCAATACCACCGCATCTCCAAAAAGGTAACACCGAGAGATTAGTCAGAAATCAACGTGTGCCCATAATCCCATCAACAGCCACAGGGGAAAGCAGAGAAAGCTGCCTTGGTACTAAGCAGAGCAACATAATAATAGATACAGCTAATTAGTTTTTGCCATGGTCCTGCCCATTTGCTGTGGTTCACATTACCTAAGTTGTCCAGAGAACCTCAACACATGAATGCAGTGACCCTTGGCTGGCTGTACAATCAAGAACCTAAAGTAAGCAAAATTCTACCCTCAAAGAATACTAATCATGAGGTTTCTAGGACAATGAATTTTACCAAGTCAAAAATAATCAAACACCTAAGGAGACATGATACCATGAGCAAGAATCAGCAGAAATACCAGGCACCAAGACAGGACACACAAAGACTTTAGATATTACAATTCTCAAACAGATTACAAAACTACTATATTTAATGCTTTTAAGAAATAAAAGTCTAACCCAAGGAATAAATAAACCGGAACAAAGAGCAGAACTTCTAAAAATGAAAAATACAAAAACTGAAATTAAAAACTCAATGGACAAGCTTATTAGCAAAATAGAAAAAGCTATTAGAATTAGTTAAGTGCAAGAGAAATTAGAAGAATATAGAGAAGAAAAGTTTACCTTATGACTCATGGGAGTATCAAAAGAAAAATGAAAGCAAAGGCTTCTGAGTAGAACAGCATAAAATATCAATCCATAAATTCAAGAAGCCAAACAGAATTAAACTCAAAATAAGAAGAACTGTAGAAAACAAACAAAACCTTAAAGTAATTGTATTACCTTAGAAGGAACAGTATTTAAACTAATAAGTGGCTTCTCAACAGCACAATATAAGCCAAAAGACAGGAAAAGGTCATCCCCAATGAGGGGAAAAATATATAACTGCAAAGCTAAAGTTTACATCCAATGAATATAATTTTCAAGAATAGGATGAAAATACAAATTAGCCAAGCAAAAATTGGAAACTATAGGTAAACATATATAGCACTTACAACACCACTTAGCACATACTACATACTTTATGCTATACATATATGATATACATGATTGGGTTAAAAAAAACAAGATCTTAAAATTTCAATATAAAGAACTTAAAAATTTTTTTAAAAAGTATGGATATGAGACACTGAAAGCAAAAGGATGGGAAAAAATACTATGCAGACACTAAATCCAATTACAAAATGGGCAAAAAGACAGACATTTGAAGGAAATTCAAATGGCAAATAAGCATACGAAAAAATATTCAACACCATTAATCTTTAGGGAAAGACAAAGCCACAATGAGATATCATTATATACTATTAGACTGGCTAAAACAGACAACAGAAATAATTTCAACTGTTGGCAAGGATGTGAAGAAACTGAATCTAGACACTGCTGGTAGAAATGTAAAACAGTACAATCATATTTGAAAATCATCTGGCAGTTTGTCATAATACTGAATATGTACTTACCATACAAACCAGCCATTGCACCCCTGGGAATTTTTCCCAAGAAATTAGTTTGTGTTCATGCAAAATTGTACAAGAGTATTTGTAAGAGCTTTATTCATATAGGCCAAAACTGGAAGCAATCCAAAGCCCTTCAATGAATGAATGGTTAAACAAACTCTGATAGATCCACACAAGGCACTACTACTCAGCAATAAAAAGGACTGATTGATACATGCAATAACTTATTGTCATTACACTTATTGAAAGAGCCAGTCTCAAAAGATTATGTGTATATAGTTTCATTAATTTAACATTCTCAAAATACAAAACTACAGATATGGAGCAGATGAGTAGTTACCAGGGTACAGATATGAGACTAACAAGTAGCATTACAGAATTCCTTTATAATTCTGTGTCTTGACTATGATAGTAATGATATGAATCTATACTCAGGATCAAACTATACAGAAGATAGACTACATAAAGACAGAATATTGTACAGAAGCTTGAGAAAACAGAGTAAAATCAGTAATCTAATTAACAATATTATACCAATGTCAACTTTGATTTGTTATTGTACTAAAAGTTACATAATATGACACTACTGGCAAAAAATGAGTGAAGAGTTCACAGAATTCTATGTACTAATTTTACAACTTTATGTCTACAATTATTTCAAAATAAAAAGGTTTAAAGGGAAACCAATCAATGTACTCCTATGGATAGCAAATAAATTTAAAAATATAATTTACATAGAAGATAATAAAGTATCTACAAGTTAAACAAAAGATGTACTTTTACAGAAAAAATCATAAAGCTTTACAGATAAAAATTAAAACTTAAATAAATCAAGACATATCCTGGGCTGTATTGGTTTCAAATACTACAAAGATAGCCGACCTTCCCAGTGAATAAATCTCAATTAAGCCCAGGTTTTGATTTTTAAAAGAAACATGGCAAATTTTTCTAAGACTTTATATTAAGTGTAAAAGGGCAAAAATAAGATACTTGAAGAAAAAAAACTGTAAATGGGTTTGTTCTCAAATATTAAAACCCATTATAAAGCTAAAGTAATTTAGACATGTAGTACTGATGCAAAAAAAGAAAACAATCAATGGGAAATATTAGCCTAGAAACATACCCTTCATGAGTTATTATACGTAAAATTTAATATATGAAAACAGTGGCAGGGCACATCAGTAAAAAAAGATCAGAGAGAACAAAATAAAAAGTTCCAAATACTGTCTAATATTTTAACAATATTAAGTCTTCCAATCCATGAACATTGGATATCTTTCCATCTATTTGTGTCTTATTTCTTTCATCAAGGTATTGCAGTTTTCAGTATACAGGCCTTGGTAAAGTATTGTCAAGTAACTTTTTTCTTTTTGATACTATTATGATGGAATTCTTTTAGTAATCTCCTTTTCAGATAGTTCATTGGTGTATTTAAATATGTAACTGATTTTGGCATGCTGATTGTGTATCCTGCAACTTTAATAGAGTATTCTAAAAAAAATTTGTAGAGTCTTTAAGAGTGTTTTCTACATATAAGATCATGTGATCTGTGAACAGGCAATTATACTTCCTTTCCATTTTGGATTCCTTTTATTTCTTGCCTTTACTTTACTGTCTAATTGCTCGAATTGTCTAACTTCCAGTACCATGGTCAATAAAGTGGCAAGAGTGGGCATCCCTGTCTTGTTCTTGATTTTAAAAGGCAACTTTCCATGTTCACCATTAAGAAATGCAAATCAGAACAAGGTATCACTTCACTCCTATTAGAATGGCCATTATCAAAAAAACAAAAGCAAACAAATGTTGACAAAGATGTGAAGAATAAAGAATTCTTGTACACTGTTGGTGGGAATGTAAAATGATACAGCCCACTATGGAAAGCAGTATGGAAGTTCCTCAAAAAAAAAAAAAAAAATAGAACTATCATATAATCCAGTAATCCTGATCCTGGGTATATATCCAAAAAAAACAACAAAAAAAAGGAAATCTGTAATTTAAAGGTACTTGCACACTCATTTTCACTGCAGTATTATTCACAATACCAAGATGTGGAAAGAACCCACATCATCAATAGATGAATGGATAAAGAAAAAGTGGTTTAGGGCGGGGGGTGGGAGTGAATGGGTGACGGGCACTGGGTGTTATTCTGTATGTTAGTAAATTGAACACCAATAAAAATATAAAAAATAAAAAAAATAAAAAAATAAAAAAAGAAAAAAAAGAAAAAGTGGTTTATACATACAATAGAACATTATTCCGGGTTAAAAAAGAATATCCTACCATTTGCAGTAACTTGGATGGACCTGGAAGACATTATGCTGAGTGAAAGGTCAGTCACAGAAGGGCAAATACATGATTTGCATGATTCCATTTATAGGAGGTATCTAAAATAGTCAAACTTATAGAAGCAGAACAGTGGTTGCCAGAAGATGAGAGTAGAAAATGGAGAGTTGTTATTCAATGGGCATAAAGTTATAGTTATACAATATGATTAAGTTCTGGAAATGTTCTATACGACAAAGCACCTACAGTTAATACAGTATTGTGCATTTAAGAATGTAAGAGGGTAGATTTCATGTTAAGTGTTCTTACAAAAAGAAAGAAAAGCAAAAGGACAGAAGGAAACTTTTGGAAATAAAGCTATGCTTCCTGGAAATGATGCCTGTATGTTATAGCATCACAGGTGTTGTATATAATATGTATGCAGTTTTTTCTCTGTATCAGTTACAATTCAATAAATCTATTTTAAAAAAAGAAAAGATTTTCAAACACCCTTTGGGAAGGAAAATGCTTTGCCTCACCTGCTGGAAAAAAAGAGGAGGGCAAGGCGGGAAGAGGAAAAATGACGACGATGATGGCAGTGGCCAGTTGTGCACTTAGATTTCCAAAAGGTATCTGAGCTCAGGACAGATTTGGGAATCCTCGGTAATAGTTAAAACCAGGGGCACAGATGAGAGCATTCAGTAAAATCTCGTAAAGTGAGGAGAGGTAAAAGACGACCCATTTTTTAAGGAACAGGCAGGCAAAAAAGATGTTGCAAAGAAATTTGAAAATGATCAAAGAGGTATGGAGAAGATCCAGGTTATCTGGATCAGAAAGTAGGGGGTACACCAATTTTCAAGACAGGGAGTGGTCAACAGTACTAGACTCTGCAAAGAGATCAAGAGGAAAAAACTAAAGAGAATCCATTCAGAGATTAACTGTAAACTAGTCTAAGGGATCTTACTGAGGAAAATGTTCTAAATCTGAACTACAGTGATGAGTACACATCTCAGTAAATTTGCCTAAAAAATCACTGATTTGGTACACTTGAAATAGTTAACTTTTAATAATGTTATATGTAAAGTTCATAAAGTTAGATTTTTTTTTAATTTTTTCAAGTTCTGAGACACTTTAATACCTCTATAGAAGAAAAATGACATCATACCTCTATCTCATACCTTACACAAAATGAATTCCAGGTAAATTAGTGACCTAAAATATAAAAACTTTTAGAATATGACACAGAACAATTACATGACCTCAGGTTAGGAAAAGCAAGAACCAAGGTCATAGCTGTGTTCCTTCGACCAAAGAAGATATTTAATATTTAGCAAAGGCCCAGAACAAATCATTTCAGAAAAAGGTAAATAAATGTGTAATGTAAATGTAAATAAATTCCCAGTTTTCCACAGAATCTGGAATGCAAGAAAGTCTGCCTTGCCCCAACAGAAGTAAAAGCTGATGCTTATCATTCCTAACAACAGATACACAATTGTGACCACAGACTGCAACTAAATAATGTAGACATGGGTGCCTTTGTAGAATAAACTCATCCACATAGTAAAAAAAAAAAAAAAAAAAAAAATTTGTCAAGTGCCTGTTACTTGCATAACTCTTTAGCAGTGACTACAGGGCAAAATTAAGATGGATCTCAAATCTATTTTTAAAAATCCCCCTAAATAATTAAATCACAATAAATTCTAAAATTATCCTAACAGAAATAACAAGCTTGGAAAATATAAGCTGAAAGAAACCCCACTTCTATAAGTCAACGGGAGTGAAGTGATAATATATAGAACAAAAAAGGACAGAGAAAACAGTTCAAAATATGTTACAAATCAAGAGAATAAAGTTCAGAATTTGTTACTTAGGATCTAGAAGTGTGATTGAAGGAAAAGGTGGAAAGAAGTAAAGGGAGTTAAGGAGGAAAAGATAAGAGCAAAGGGGCAGGTTTACTCAGTATGCACTTCAGTTTTTATAAATAAAAGTACTAGAAGTAGATATGAAATACCTCTGTGAATATATACAAGCTGTCTTCAGAATAGGACATTTACTGTCCCTTGTCTACCAAGCAAACTCCATGTACGTTAAAGTCTCAAGTCTATAAGTCCATGTTTAAACTCACCCTCACTTCTCCAAGTAGAGCAAGGTTCCTTCCCTACAGCTAGAAAAACTCTGAATACATCATAATTAGCATTTATCATATATTTAGTAAACGTCTTATTCTATGTCTGTTTCTCTTACTAGGCTGTAAGCTCTATAAGCCAAGGATAGTATATCATTTTTATGCTAGCATCCATTCCAGAGCCTACTCTGGAAATCCTTGCTGAATGAATGACCAGAACTATTCTGAAATGGTGGCTAAAACAGGCATTACAAACCAGATAGAGGAGAAATCAAGTATAGTAAAACCAGGCAGGAAACCTACAAAAATCCCAGATGAAAAGAAGGAGCCAACTGCAGGCAATCATGGGAAAACAAGAAAATAGATTTGAAGATTTATGAATGATTTTTAAGGAAAAAATCAGAAAAAAAAAAGAGAGAAGTAAAAGGTGATTACAAGATTCAAAGCCTTTGTTCCTTGAAAGTCAATTACTTAAATATTTACTGAGAATTTACTTGGTATAATCTACTATGCTAAACACTAGGAATGCAGTAACAAGCAAATATATAAAATCTCTACCCTCATCATAATGGGACACAGGGAAAAAACAGAGAAAGAGATCAAGTCTTGGGGGAAAAAAATCTCATCTAGAAGGCGACTAAAAATGTAGATCTGAAGTTTTAGAAAAAAAAAAAAATCAAGGCCAGAAATATTTTAGGACCCTGCACAGCTCATGCTTTATGGGTTTACAAAATCAATTAAGAAAATGTATAGGGTTAGCTGAGACAACAAGACTGAATTTGCAGGAAATATCTATACTGATACATGGAGAGGGATAGGAAGAAAAAGGGAGAGAGTCAAAAAGGTAGAAAAATGTTTAAAAAAACATAGAAAAAAATGTTTGAAGGTGAAGGGGTGGCAGGCATACTGTGCTCATTATTTCAGAAATATGCACTGCTGAAACATACAAAATGACCTCAGCGAATACTCCCTTGGACTTGGCAAGGTGACTTTTAAGAAGGAAGTTTCTAGAGAATAATAGGAATAAACACCAAACTGCAACATAAGAGAAAAAAAAGGTATAAAGGAGAAAGAGAAAAGGAGCAATGCTAAGGAAGAAGGGAAGGGTCTAGGAAATAAATAGGATCTTCAATTGCTATCAGAAATGAAAAGTAAGAGTGATATATAGCTGCTCTTCTTAGGTTTAACAGACTATCAAAGAAATTATCTGACATAATTTATTGCATCTCTGTGGAATTTCAATTATTCACATTTAAGGTAGGGTAGATACACTAAAAGTGAGAAAATAACTATACTTTAAAAAATAATATAAAACTGACTAATGTCAGAATCCATTTTATATACTACATACACTATAGAACAAAGTACTAATTCTATTCTCTATTTAAAATATATTCATTTTTAGTTTCACCAATTTATACTAAAACCATAATCCAGAATTTCCCTTTCAAAGGGTAGTGTGAAACAAATACTTTCAGATAGCAGTTAATTTTACTGTATGCACTATGTATTATATTTACATTTTTATGTCCAGTATGATCAATAACTAAAATACAAGAAAATTTTCTAATAGTAAATAGCTTGTACAATCTCTGAATAAATTCAAATAAAAACAATCATTAAAGGAAATGTATCAGTATTTTTTAAAAATCATACTGATGTGCTAGAAGAAAAAAAAAATCAATGAAATCAGCATTCTTCATTCTGATATTATCAGATGTAAATAAATGTTAAGTTGAAATAAGACTGAAGTAAAAATATTTAAGATCCTTTCAGTGAATGGAAAAGAAGAGCAAGGGTAAGAGCAATAGGAATAATCAAAAAAAAAAAAAGGAATAATCACTTTTTGATCGATCCAAGAAGAGATAAAGACAGGCATCTGTCATTTTCATGATGATTTTTCTTAAAAATCCCGTATGTAACACGCTCAGGGTCACATATCAAATCAAACTACTACTAGAATCTCTACTTGGCCATGTTTATTAAAAAATATTTTTCCTCCTGGGATTTGACACAGATAAAGATGGAATTAGAATGAAAAAAGATGTGTGAAGAGCCTGGTAACTGCAAAAGGCAGTCTTCCCACAACACGTACCTCTTATAACCAGCAGATGGTGCCCTCCATAAAGACAACCCTTCCAGTACACAGTCATTAGGGAGAATAAGTCCGGCTTATCTTAGGCCAGAGACAATTAAAAAGCTGTTTTAAGTATTTCCTAAGAGAATAAAAGACTAAATAAATTATGTTAATTTTCCCTAAGTATATAACCTTAAGGCCACGTTTACATATTTTCCATCTATTCAACAAAAAGCTGTTTTCCATATACAGTGTCACCACTAAGCCACCATGCAATTTGAATTCATCTGTTTTAATTCGAATTAAATGTATTTAATAGTTACCTTTCTGAGTTCTGGTAAAACAAAATAATTTTCAATGGTTTAGGAAGTCCTTTTAAAAAGCAAATTCATTCTGTTCATATTTTTGGCAATGTCTATTTATAAAAGGTTAAATGTATTTCTTGCCTAGGTCCTTTTTAAGGACCATCAATCTTACAGAAGGGAGTAAAGTTAAACTTAACTGGTTCAAACAGAGAAAGAGCCCCAGGCCGTAGAACATCTCAACTAGCACCAGTTTCTAACAGTACAGAAAGTACTGTTAAATCTCTTTAAACAGTATTTTTTACATTTATAATGATAGTATCTCTCATTTATTGAATGACTGGTACTTCTCTAGTCAGTTATCAGATCAATGTCCCATTCAGTGGGGGGATAAAATTATGTATTCCTCTATGGATATCAAACCTCATGCACACATTCTTGCACAACCCCCCATTCTTAATAAATTTGCCTCAATTGCAATTGAGAAAACAGAAGCTCTAACAAACAGGAATTTCCCTCAGTCTCCCATCACTAATCTACTGGCCCACCTAGTACATTTATAGCAACTCTCATTCCCTCCTGTTATTATAAAATATGTTAGTCTTATATAAAAAACTAATCCCTTCACAGGTATACAAAATCTCATCATCTACAGATGTATCAAAGACTCACTTCACTAGTTGTCTCCCCTTCCCTCTGCATCAGCATCTTCAGTGTCTAGTAGATCCCTTCTCTAGCACCCAATATACTGTTCTTGAATGGAAGGAATACTATATAGCACACTTGCTTAGACTAGTCTTCTCTCAAATTATCCTCACAGCCAACCTTCTCAAAAAGTGTATTTTCTACCTTCACATCTTCAGTTTCCATTTACTTTTCACACTATAACAATCCTTTTTCCATCACCTGCCAATAAGGCTTTTGCCATAATTATTGTAGTGGACTTCAAAAACAAGAACAGATTTTTCCCTTCTCTATTATCTACACCCTTGCAATGTGACTTTGTTGCTCCTCCAATCAAAAGGAGTGTTTTTCCCATCCTTGAATCTGAAATGATCTTATGACTTGATCCAACAGGGCATCTGGCAAGCTTAGTAAGTGTTTCTGCCTTTGAGGTTACTGACTTGCTGCTCTTGGAACTCTACTGAATATGTGCACAAGCCCAGAAATTATCCCACTGGAAAATCAGAGTCCCCATTTTTCTTGTCATGATCATCATGAGCAAGTCAGCCCCAGGCAAACTAGCAAGTGATCACCATGTAGATTCATGAGGAAGCCCAGGTAAGAGGTCACTAAAGCTGACCCAAATGAGTAGAACTGTCCAGCTACTGCCCAGCTAAACCAAACTCAATTATCAACCTGCAGAATCAGGAGCCACATAAATGGTGGTTGTTTTAAGCTGCTATGTTTTGGGGTGAGTCATCATGCAATGAAAGCTAACCAAAAGTCATCACTGACTTCCACCTTGTTGAATCAAATGAACACTTTTCTAATCCTTACTTAATTACTCAGCAGTATGAAACCCAGTTGATGGAATCCTCCTCCCTTGAAACATTGTTTTCCTTTGGTTTCTATTCCACTTTACCTCTTCCTGATTTTCCTCCCACCTTACTGGTCACTCTGGTCTTTGTTGTTTCCTTCTCTACCCAGTCTCTAAATATTAGTAATTCATGAAAACTCAATTCCAACCCTTTTATTCACTTTTTTTTATTAAGTAGGCTCCATGCCCAGCATGAGCTCAATGCAGGGCTTGAACTGACAACCCTGAAATCAAGACCTGAGCTGAGATCAACAATCGGGTACTTAACCAACTGAGCAACTCAGCCACCTTTATTCACGTTTTAATCTATATTTTTTTCTCCAGAGTTTTGCCTTAATTTTTTAAAAACCTACATTAAAAAAAAAAAAAACCAAGACTTTAAAGTAACACATACCCTACCAATAGATCTCTTATGAACACTAGTCCATCTACACAACTAGTTAACATTTCCACTTGGTTTACTGAGAAAGGCATGCTGAACTTAAAATCCCCAAAACTAAACAACAAACTATCTCCCAACTTCTTCCCCCTCCAAAATAACCTTCTTTCTCCTATCTTCTCTCTGTATATGGTGCAATAGGGTATCCAAATTGTTCCTCCCAGAAAACTGGGGGAGTGGCCCCTTCAACATTTAAAAGTAACCAAGTCCTGTAAATGCTACTTGCTAAATATAAATTAAACCTACCTTCATTTGGCCATCATTTCACCACAACCTTATCTAAGCCACCTCCATTCATTCTTCATATAGCAGCCAGAATGATCTAAGGTACACTAACGTCTTCACATCACTGCCTTACTTAAAATTCTTAAAAGAGGTTTCTAGTGTCCTTAGAGTTAAGTTCTAAATATACTATCCCACCACTTTAATCACTAAACTCCTGTCACACCTCTATTTTTTAAAGGCTCCAAATCAAGATCCATCTGTCTGTAATATTCTTTCCCTTCAAAAACTTTTTCCTACTGTCATCCCTTCTCATGCCTGGCTAACACTGATTTTTCAGTCTCACATGTCAATCCTCAGGTATGCTTTCCTGAGTCTACCCAAACTAAATTAAATCTCTATTACACGCTCTCAACATCATTCCTGTATTTTTCCTTCAAAGAATTTATCATAATTATAGGTGTTCATTCTTTAATGTCTGTATCTCCTTTTAAACTTTTATGAACTATATGGAACAAGAATCCAATTCTGTTCACTGCTGTATACCTAAGTGCATAATACAATGATGGACAAAAAAGCAAGAGCTCAACAAATATTCCTAATTATGAAATGAACTACATAATTAAACACATTTTATAAATGAGGAAACTGAGGATCAAAGAAATTAACTGTTCCGAAGTTTTCCAGCAATTATACTGGAACTAATCCATACCTGATTCCCAAAGCCAATTCCCTTAACTAAATGGTTCCCAATCTTTGGAGCACAACTGAATTCCCTAATACTCAGGCCCAAACACCTGCACTTAAAAAAGGTTCCATGAGGATTTTTATATGAAAAGTTAAGTAACAATGCATCTTAACAGCCAAAAACTTAACCCAAATATCTATTGATGAATGGATAAACAAAATGTGGTACATCCACACAATGGAAAAATAACTAGGAATAGAAAGGAACAAAGTACAGCTATATGATACAACATTGATGAACCTCAAAAACATTCTCCAAATAAGATACACCAGACACAAAAACTACATACTGCATAGATTACATTTACATGAAGCATCCATAAAAAGCAAATAGATGAGTTGTCATCAGGAATTGAGGATGAGGAAGTTGTTCACACAAATGGACACCAATAATCTTTGGACAACAATGGTTATATACTCTAAACTTACTAAAAATCATTGACTTATATACATACAATGAGTATTTTAAAGAAAACACAAAACAATTCGTTTCATCAGATGGTAGAGAAAATTATCACTACTTCTGTGGAAGACAATAAAATGGCAAGGTGTGGATTCTAGGATTCAAGGCAGAGGAAATACTGAGCAATGAGAAGCACAGAAATACGCTAGCTCTAAAACAAAACCCCAAGTACAGGTATCTTTTATATGTGCCTTTTTAGAAAAATCTCACATTCTGTAAAATCACAACTTTCAAAATAATGGATAAAGCAGAATTATTAGTAAAACAACAATCCAAATATCATCCAAGCATAGTCTTCACTGCTATTTGTTCCCAGGATCATAATTTTCAGCCTTAATTACTAGAGTTCAGGCTTTCTCCTTTAAGATGCAAGGCCCTTGGAGACAGTACTGTACTTCTAACAGAAAAAAATTCAGCAAAATTAATAATAGCCGGGATCCCTGGGTGGCGCAGCAGTTTGGCGCCTACCTTTGGCCCAGGGCGCGATCCTGGAGACCTGGGATTGAGTCCCATGTCGGGCTCCCGGTGCATGGAGCCTGCTTCTCCCTCTGCCTGTGTCTCTGCCTCTCTCTCTCTCTCTCTCTCTCTCTCTGTGTGTGTGACTATCATAGATAGATAGATAGACAGATAGATAGATAGATAAAATAAAAATATCTTTAAAAAATTAATAATAGCCTTCAATTTTTTGTTAAACAAAAGGAAGACAGCCTCAGATATTTTATCTGCACTTGAAGCTGTACTAGAGAGCTGAACACAGATTTAGGGATTCTTGACACTTAAATCTTCTGCTTGTACAACACAAAGGCAATTTTGCATCAGGATTTTTAGCCCTTTTTGTTTGGGGTTTTTTTGCTGCATCTACAGATCACCTTTTATAAGATGTTTTGGAATGTATTTTTCTTCAAAACACTATAAATCTAAACAATATTTTTGTCAAACATCTAGATCCAATAAAACTTCAAACACAACATACGGTCCCACATTTTAAGTTTTTTTAAACTTCTACGGGGATAAACTGGACACACAACATTATACTAGTTTCAGGAGTACAACAATGATTTAGTATATGTACATATTGTGAAATTATCACCAAAATAAGTCTAGTGAACAAGTTACAAATTTTCTTTCCTTGTAAAGAGAACTTAAAATGTTTAAGTTTATAATATTGACCTTTAAGCTGAAGTTGTTTATTAAATGTTGGTCATTATAAATACTTTATTAAACTTTTAATTAGGTGTGATTAATAACTCCACTTTATTTTACATACAATATGATCTACTCCTTAAGTATCAATACAAAGGGTACATTTATGTCCATTTTATTGCGGTCTTAAAGACCTACAATGTAGTATTACATAAAATGTACTGGATTTTTAAAGTATAGATCACAAAAAATAAAAGTACAAGTCTTGAGTTACTTACCATGCACCTTGTAACTGAACACAGCAGCTCTCTAAACAGTTTTCTTTTCAATTCCCTGAGTGAAGGGAGAGTTAGGGGAAGTAACAGGGATCCCAAGGAGATAAATAAATGGCCATACCTGATATGGTCTGAGAAAAGGTCAGGATATTTTCCATTCATGGGTAGAGCTTTCTTACTGCTGGCTTAATCTTTTTTTCTCCCACTAAATCATACTTCTCTCCTGTTTTCTATTATATTAACTGTTCTTACCACAATAAAATTTTAAAAAATAATTTATGTACCTTATAGATGGAAATATAATTACTAAATTGGGAGGAGAATGATTGGAAGATAAATTTCAGTATCAAATCCACCAAAAAGTTTCATTCAATAAAGTTCCCAGGAAATTTCCCTATAAGTGGGAAAACATATCAAAGTCAACACAGTACATAAATATTTGAAGATATTCCTTAATATATAAATTTTGAAGGTATGCACAAGTGCTTTAATCTAGTCTCCTTGATGTAACTTTTTTCGGTTATTCTCAATTGCATTATATCTGATAATTTCTTTACCTACTGAGGTATATTTTGTAGCTGCATCACCCTGACTAGGAAACTAGTGCTCAATCCATGAGGGAATTACAAAGTTTTCTCTACGTTTGCAATAGATAATTGCCAACATCTACCATATATTCTTCCTGACTAAAATCAACCCAATTTTGTTCTTTGGCTTTGTTGCCCAAACATAAATGCCTGTTTTTGTTTTCTTAAGCAGGTTTATTGATATATAATTCACATAACAAACAATTTACTCTTTAAAGTATAGAATTCAACAGCTTTTGGTATACATTAATTTATTGTGGTAAGATATATATAAAATGAAATTTGCCATTGCTAACATACAATTCAGTGACACTGTTTATACTCACAATGTTGTACAACCATCACCACTATCTATTTCTGAAACTCTTCATCACCCCAAATGAAACTCTTATAACCATTAAGTAATAACCCCCCATTCTCTCCTCTCCCCAGCCCCTGGTAATCTCTAATCTACTTTCTGTCTATCAATTTGCTTCTTCAAGTAGTTCATATAAATGTAATCATACAGTATTGATCCATTTGTAATCTTGCTTATTTCATTCACAATACTTCCAAGATACATCTTTGCTATATGAAGTATCAAAACTTCATTCTTTTTATGACTGATAACATTCTATTGTACATATATACCACTTTATTTATTCATTCATCTGTTGATGGGTTGTTTCCATTTAGGGTTGTTTCCACTTACAGCTTTTATCAATACTGCTGTAAAACGAGGTGTACAAGTATCTCTGCAACACCCCACTTTCAATTCTTTTCAGTATATACTTAGGATTTTATGAATTCTTTGTGGAAAAATGTCTATTTGAGTCCTTTGCCAATTTTTAAGTGGTCTTTGTGCTGCTGAGTTACAGGCATTCTTTATACAGTCTAAACATTAAATCCTTATCTGATATATCATTTACAAATATTTTCTCCCATTCTGTAGGATGTCTTTTCCCTTTCTTAACAATGTCTTTTAATGCAAAAGTTTTTAATTTTTATGAGGGCAAACTTACTCCTTTTCTTTTATGGCTCTTACTGATGGTATCATAGCTAAGAATTTATTGCCAAATCCACGGTCATGAAATTTTACCACTGTGTTATTCTAAAAGCTTATGGCATTAGCTCTTTAGGCTCTTGATCCACTTTGAACTAATTTATGTATATTGTTTGAGATATGGATCCAACCTTCACTCTTTTGCATGTAGAAATAGAGTTCTTCCAGTGTCATCTGTTAAAACTATCCTTTTCCTGTTTATTTTTAATAAAGATGTCCTGGGTTCTCCTCTATAAATTCTGATTCAGCAGGTATGGGGAGAGACTTCAGATTCCCCATTTTTAAGGACTGTCTCAGATATTTCCCATGGTCAAACAAGTTTGAAGAACAGTAAAGAATACAACCTCAAATACTTGATTCATATTCTGAAGCACTCAAAGAACTATTTCTTTTTGATCCTTGCTTAGCCCTCAGATACACTCAGCTTATGCTACATCCAGGTGAGGACTTAGATAAGAGCCCTTAATTTTCACAAAAGGTTCTCAACCTTACCATCTGCACATCTGATCTCTAAAATATAGGCTTTACCAAAATAAGGAACACCAACTTGCCACAATATAAATTCATGCCATTCACGTTTTTAATTAATTAAATGTGAGCATCTATTATACCCCAGCACTGTTTGAGCTATAGGGGATACGGCAGTTAAGACAAAGATTCTTGCTTTCGTGGGACTTAAAAGTTGGTGTGAGAAGACAAGTATATGTGTTTTTGTTAGTTAATGTAAAATGTTAAGAAAATTAAGGGTAAGTGGCGAAAGGAGCGGTTTTAGATTGCAAAGAGACATCTGGATGAAGTGACATTTGAGCAGAAACCTGGAACAGAGTAAGAGAATAAATCAGACAAAAACCAACAGCAGAATATTCAAGCCAGAGTGAGGTCCAAAGATGAACAATAATATACTACCCAACTGTCAGCAATGAAGCCCAGTTAGAGTTCAAGGATTATGAAGAATTTTTAAAATTTTAAAAGAGAAATCCAATTCATCTCTTCTTCCAGATCAGGGCTTCTCAATCCAAAAACATCATTGGTTGATGTTTTTGCTCAGAATTCTTTAATGTGGGTGGGCATCTGAGTGTTCCTTTGCATTCTAAGATAGCAGCATCCCTGGACTTGGCCCACCGACACCAGTACCACACACACACATGAACACCAGTTTTACACAAAACCTAAAATGTCTCCAGGTATTGCCAAATTCTCTCACAGAGCAAAACACACTCTAGAATGAGAACACTGCTCCAGAAGTGCCACGTAGAAAAACCATAAAAATGGGCTTTAAAAAGCCTATGAACCACGTAGTCATCTGAACGAGTACATAAAGTCTGCAAGTGTGAAAAATGTGTTTCTAGAGAGAAGGTGCAGAAATTAGAATATCTAAAAGGCTAATGATGCAGAAATTAGAATATCTAAAAGGCTAATGATTCTGGGGCAGCCCAGCTGGCTCAGTGGTTTAGCTCCATCTTCGACCCAGGGCCTGATCCTGGAGACCTGGGATGGAGTCCCGCATCCAGTTCCCTGCATGGAGCCTGCTTCTCCCTCTGCCTATGTCTCTGCCTCACTCTGTGTCTCTCATGAATAAATAAATAAATCTAAATTAATAAGTACATAAATAAATAGTAAAAGCTAATGCCTCAAAAAATAAAGTTAAAGAATATTTTAATGTTTTAATTGGGTTACTAACTAGTAAGATTCTATCAATGCACAAATTCCTAGAAAACATACCCACTCCCAAGACTGAATCAACAAAAAATACAAAATCTGGGACGCCTGTGTGGATCAGTAGTTGAGCATCTGCCTTCGGCTCAGGTCGTGATCTGGGGGATCTGGGCTCGAGTCCCACATCAGCCTCCCCACAGGAGCCTGCTTCTCCCTCTGCCTGTATCTCTGCCTCTCTGTGTCTCTCATGAATAAATAAAATCTTTAAAAAAATTTTTTAATCAAAAAATATGAATATATATCTACCTATATCTATATATAAAGACATACACACACACATATTTTTTAAATGGCTTAAATAACATGTGAAAGCTCTAGGTTTGAGTCACATTTGTCCTAGCACCTACATATTTGATTTCAATAGGCTGCACTTTGATTTCTTTTCCCCCTTCATCACAAAACCCATTAAAAGCCTATAAAACCTGCCACTGAATTTACTGAAAGATGTTTTTGAAAAATCATAACCAACTATCATTACCATCCCTATTTAACAAATGAAGAAACCAAGGCCAAGATAAGTTGACAGATTTACCCAGGATCAGAAAGCTCTTGAATGACAGAACTGGAAGTACACCCCAGCTAAATGGTTATATAACAAGAAACAGCCACAAGAGCAAACCTAACTTTGTGTTTTTATTTGAAAAGCAAAATTAGGAACACTGTAATTATGGTACATAACCAATAAATGCCTAAGAAACTATCCTCAAAGAACGTAAGATGAGTATCACACAGAAATACCAGTCTTACGTTAATAAGATTAATGTTGACTAAGACCAAAAAACTTAAAACGTGGTCAGGGGAAGTGAATCTTTTTCTGACACCTGAATCCTCACTGAACTCTCAGTAGGTTGGTGAGTGATATAAAGGATAACCCTACAACATACCCTACAACAGAGAAATGGGTTTTATTTACTTTTTTTAATCCCTCAATGCAATCCAAAGTACAACTCAAACTATTTAAAATATGCTTCAATTCTACAGGAATGGGGAGAGACAATTCTAAGAAATGGGGAGAAAAAAAAAGAAATGGGGAGCAAACACAAGCATCCAGAAAGTGATCTCAATGTCGGTGTTAATCTAAAAGAAATAAATCTAAATACACAAAGCAATGATTCTTCAAACTTATTTTAATAATGAAACTCATTCTTCTAACCCAAATCTTATAACAATGTATACTAAAACAGATTAAAGGAGCTGCTCTTGGTGAACTGGGTGATCCGTACCCCAACTCTTCTTGCCAAGGAAATCCCCAAGGAACAACGTGAAAACCAGTGATCTGTCAGTGTTTTGGGAAACGTGAATTATTACTGCCTTTCTAAAAAGGAATATATCATAATATCTATGAAATTTTATTTTATTTTATTTTTTTTATTGGTGTTCAATATCTATGAAATTTTAATGACATATTCCCTTCAACCTTGTAATCCTTTTCTTCCCATTCTATTTCACAGGAATAAAAACACCAATATAAACTGCACAAGAATATTTATCTTAGCACCATTTATAGTGGGGGGGGGGACAAAACATAGAAAAAACTTGACAATGACAAGGAAATAGCTAAATGAAGTGGGGTAAATCTTCCTGTGGAATATTATGCAGCCATTACAATGAGCAACTTCTATCACCTCATCTATGCTAATGTTGAAGAGAAAAGCATTCTCCTCAAGTGTGTGGGCACACACACAACTACAGGTATAATGACATTGTAATATATACCACCACCAACATGTACCAAAAATAAAAGCCCTTCTAGAGAGATGGAAAAATATGTACAGAACTAAATTAATGAGAAATGCAAAACTCAAAATTACTTCCACTGTTAAGTATGTAAAAATGGAATACAACTGATTTGAACCTGGAATAAAACACAGTTTTCTTATAGATGTGTTATTTCAAAGTACTTTTAACAAGCTATTTTTAAAAAGCAATCCTTAAAGAAAACAAGCCAACAACCTACAAATTACTATGGACTGCTGTCCTCTGAGCTTTTGCTTTCCATCATTAATGTTTTTTCCTTAAAACTGAATCTTTATTTTTTTTTTAAAGATTTTATTTATTTATTCATGAGAGACACAGAGACATAGGCAGAGAGAGAAGCAGGCTCCCTGCAGGGAGCCCAATGTAGGACTCAATGCCAGGACCCTGGAATCACGACTGGAGGCAAAGGCAGATGCTCAATCACTAAGCCACCCAGGTGCCTCAAAACTGAATTTTAAAATGAAGACTAGGCAAAATTTATTCAAGATTGTATACCATGGCAGGACCCAAGAGTGCAAATATTCTGAACTGTCAAAGGCATCTCTGCCTTTAATAAGAATAAAACAACAGCATCTCTCTCATCAGTCCCCTTCCTTCCTTCCTTCCATCCATCCATCCATCCATCCATCCATCACCTCCCACTGGAAGATCCTAAGATACAGAAGAATTCAATTATATGACCCAATGAGTTCCATGAGAGGACCCAACCGTCACCTCCATCTTCATCCCTTCTTAGATCTCTTCCAGATCTGAAATATACTTAAGTATATGTACCATATACTTAACAGTTATCGGCAATTCTTAGTATTCAGCTCTCACTGGGTGAGTATGATCTGTTATTCACAAATCCATCGATGCAATTATTCAATTACTCGAAAGTTAATTTTTTATCTCTTTTATATATTTTTCCAGAAAAACAAAGTAACACTAAGAATGTCAATATAAAAAATGGTTTTGCTACCTTTCACTTGAAAGAAGGTATTTCTTTTCAATCCCTGCCAAACCTAAGTTTCCTTCTCCAAAAAAGGGAAGAAACTCACAGAAAATGAAGTTCTTTAAAAAAAAAAAAAAAAAAAAAGGCTATGGGAAGTAAACTTTAGAACACAGACTGTCTTTTAAGATGCAACTAGACAGCTCAGTGGATCACCTTAATACAAATACCTATAGCTTATCCTACAGAAATGGCTGCATGTTCTCTTCTATAAAATGTAGACAGTAACTATTTGCTTAATTGCTGTAGAAACTGTAAAGCCTGATAACTGCAGTTACCAAACAGTGCTCCAAGACATATGAAAATACTGAGAACACCACAACAAACTCACAGGCATTAAGTTTTTTTGTTTTTTTGGGTTTTTTTTAATTATCAAGGAAAACATGACAATTCTCAAGATCTGTCAGACACAAGTGAACTAGCAGCTCAAGGTCATTCCATTTCAACATTAGATCATTCTGTATTCCCTCTAAAGATATCACATCTTTGAGAAACTGGGCTTGAGTGCAGCTGATGTGCTAAAAAGTACTGCATGAAAAATCAATGAGAAATAGGAAATGAAGTGTCAGTACCCAATATGATTCTAAGACTTGAGAACTTGTACATGAATAACAGGCAAACACACCCCATTAATAACTATCCTTTTTTTAAGAATGAAAAATATTTTTTTCTTCTAGCGTGTGTGTAATTACTGGGCCATAAATACTTCAGAAATTGAAATAGGACTCTTAAGTATTATTTTTTAGATCTAAGAAGTGATGAAACACTAAGGGCACTATAAACCAAACACTTTTGAGAACCTCTCACTGTATATTTATAAGATACTTTCATAGATATTTGTATGTTGCACTAGGGGACTAGAGGGACTAGGGGATCTCTCCCAGATCTTCACTGGTAACCGTTCAAAGAAAATTTAAAAAACTACAAAGGCTGAAAACATTAAAAAAAAAAAAAATGAGTAGAATGATAGGGTGTTGACCATCACATTTCATTCTAGAAAAGCAGGAAACAAAACTAAAGGTTGAATACAATAATTAAACAAAAAAATACTCAAATGGTGTATTATGTTTATTTAAAGACAAGGGCTATTTCAGTCTCAAAGCCTTAGTTATCTAACAATCTTTTTCAAACACTCTTTAGCAGTTAAGTCCTTCTTTCAAGCAAAATCTGCCACCAAATTCTAAGTTACAAAATATCTAAGAAGCAGAAGTCTCTGTAGCGGAGGAGGAGCCTAGGACCAGTCTGGACTACCCCCTCCACACCGGTAACATCATTCACTGGAACCCAGAGGTTTCAACAAATAGCTAGCTAGGGCTGCTGCAGGGAAAGGGGCAAAAGTGCCTCAGCCTTTCAATTTAAGCAGCTCAGCTTCCACAGAGGTCCTTTGAAAAACTGATTCTTTGGAGAGGCACAGGTTACAATCCATAGCCTAAGGCCAGGACAATGACTTTCAAACTTTATTTTGAATTGAAATACAACCCAATCCATAAATACATTAAGGGGAAAAAAAAGTCTTACTAAATAACATTCTTTTTTTGTGTAATTCATGAGATCTTCTATTCTAATTGAAACTTGGATTAAAAAAAAAAAAAAAAAACCTCTAACCTAAGAAATTACCTCAATGACTTTTCAAGCTATCAAAAAAAAAAAAAAAAAAAAACCTTTTTCAATGACTGTAAACAGGTGGAGAAAGAAGAAAACAAAGTTGTTATTTGATAATAAAGGAGCAAACAAAAGAGAAAAGAAAAACCTAAAGATTTCCACTCCATTATGTATACCAAAAACCAAATATAAACAATTTTTAAAAAGGGGTGGGGGAAAAAGAAGGAAAACAGTAAGTAAAAAGTGAATATGCATGTTAGAGCTCGATGTAAAAAACAAAATCTTTCCTCTAGGTAAGAAAGAACTTTTCTACCTGAAAACAGGAGGATACATCTTTGAATCTTTTTTCAACACAACTAATTTTATAGCAGTCAACCACATTATAATATTTATCTCTCCTCTTGCCCAAATCCATTAAATGGCCACAGAAAAAGAAACCCTGTTAGAAATCAGAAAGTCACTGACGATGCTGATAGTCAAAAGGAAAACCAAAACTCCAGAAGCCACCCAAATACAGAATGGGGTGAAATGGACCAAATAAAACAAATAGAAAGTTCCCTAACTCTGGCCCACCATAATTAACAAACAAGCAAACAGAATCTTCCAATAACATGCTCTTACCTCTACAGCAACTTATTTCCTAATTCCTATTCATAATCTCAGCTCAGAGAACACTGCAATTACGATTTTGAAACTCCACCAGAAATCAAAACAGAACTAAGATGGGCAAAGAGTTTTCATATGCGTTTTCTTTAGTTGGCATAGACCACAAAATAAATCATTTGGGATTTTGTGACCCAAATGCTCTCTCAGCCATTTATCTTGTTCCAGGGAGACACAAGCCTTACTAGTATGCTGCCAGCCCACATACCCTAAAAATAATCCTACTTTTTAAAAGCCTGTCTCAGTTCATTTACCATACCAGGGATAACCCACACAGAGGATTAGAGCCACCCATCCCTCAGGAGGACGCATCTACAGAAAGTAATCCTAATTGGTACAACGACTAAAGCAGCCCACATGCACTATCAATAACAACTAATTCAGAATCCCACTTATAACTGCATAAAAATAAATCAAAAGGCACCTCAGGAGACTCAGGGGGTCTAAAAGAGGTGCACAAATTGAAAATCAGAGCAAATAGGCCAAGTAAAATAAAAAATACAGAAAGGTACAAAAGAAACTTGAAAGAATTTTTAAGTTAGTACTTTGAACTGTGGGGAAACTCACATACATAATAAAAGTACACTACTTGAAAAGTAGCAACAGTAAAACAAAATTCTGGGGACTTAAAAGTACCACAGTCCCAACTTCAGGAAAGGGTGAGGCAAGAGGTAATTAAATATCAACAGAAGTGGAGAAGAGCCTAACACAACTTTAAAAAATGAGACTATTCATTAGTATACAGACTATGTATCATAAAAAGCTTAGAAAAAAAAAAAAAAAGCTGCGCTCATATTCAATAGTACAGAGACTATATATCATAAAAAGCCCCAAAAATTCAGCAGAAAAGTACTGTCACATTGTTGAGTTCATAAAAAGGAAAATATGTAAGATTTCTACACTTGCCTTCACTTCCACACAAATGTCCGTATCAGCTCTGTGCCAGCTACAAGGAGGCAAGCTGAACCTAAGAGTTATCCTTTAAACATATAAGACCCTAGAAAGTTCCCAAAATATAAACAAGTCCTATTTCTTAGCAGATACAAAAGCAAATCCTCTCGAGTTAAAAATAAAAACTCAATGTGAGCTCTCAAATTTTCCACGTATTAAGTTCTACAATATATAAATCCTGCTTAAGGATCACACACACCTAAGGACACAAACACCACGTGTGAACATGTTATTATTCACCACTGAATTCAGATACTAAAATTTAATTGTAACATTATAAAAGATGAATGAAACATAAAAGATTTTTTTTTTAAGATTTTATTTATTTAATCATGAGAGACACACAGAGAGAGAGAGAGAGAGAGAGAGGCAGAGGCACAGGCAGAGGGAGAAGCAGGCTCCATGCCGGGAGCCTGATGCGGGACTTGATCCTGAGTCTTCAATATCACGCCCTGGGCTGAAGGCGGTGCTAAACCGCTGAGCCACCGGGGCTGCCCAAGATCAGAGATTTTTAAAAACTAAAACACAAGATACACTAGCAAAAAGAAGCTTCTGAATATCACCAGAAAAACTAGAAAAAACAAAGATACTAATGGCTGATTTCAAAATCTCAATGAGCTGGTAAAATGGATTACAAATGGGTAGACAGGGATGCCTGGGTGGCTCAGCGGTTAAGCGTCCACCTTCAGCTAAAGGTATGATCCTAGGGTCCTGGGTTTGAGTCCCACACTGGGTTCCCCACAGGGAGCCTATTTCTCTCTCTGCCTATATCTAGAGACGCCTCTGTGTGTCTTTCAAGAATATCCTCAAAATTAAAATAAATAAATAAATAATAAAATAAATACATACATACATACATACATACAGGTAGTCATAAAAATCAGTAATTGGAAAAATTGTAAGATACAGAACCGAGGCAAAAAATTTAAAGGAGAATTAAGATATATCATATGATACCAAACTTCAAAGTCCTAAAAGAAATTTTTTAAGAAATAATTATAAACAAGGAAACAAAATACAAAGTACCATACATAATAACAAGTCTCTTGTTTGGGATAAGAAAGACAAGTAAAATGCTGGACAACATAATCATGAAAATTGTGAGGAAAGCACTGATCAGAGTAAAAGGGATTTTTTTTGTCAATTTTGAAAAGGGCCAAGTTTTTAAACCTTAAAATTAACAATTATAATAGAGAATTTCAAGGGTATCAGCTGTTTTGTTTTTATCAGCTGGTTTTTAAAGAGAAAACACAAACTACAACCACCACACCTAAAAGAAAAAAGACATGTAGAAGGACCTCAACACCATCATGTAGTGACTAGTTCCTTTTTTCTCTCCCCCTCAACTTATAATTAATTACACATCCATAACCCAATAAAAAGCACCTCTGCATAGCACAACAGACACCCAAACGCTCCACCTATCTAGGCACCCAAGAGTAGACGGACAAGGGGCTGCAGAGGGGAGTAGCAGCAGAGGAAGTGGCAGATCCAATAATGAGCCAGCATGGCCTTTCTGGCAGAGGAGGTGGAGAGTGAAGGCAATCAATGGGAGTCTGCTCAGCCATGCATGCAGCAGCTGGAAAAACCCACTGCTTTCTCTTAAGAAGAGACCACAGTGACTCAGGGGAAGGAAGGGTAAAGGAAGAAGGCAGTGAGAACCAAAGAAAAGCATTTCCTACTGTCTACCACAGGATTCTGGCAAAAGGACCCACCATGGGCCCCAACCACCACAGGAGGCCCCCTACTGGACTGTGGCAAAGCCCTAAGTGTTAAACACACACCTCCCTTAAATCTGCCACCACCCTTCCATTCTCTGGCAGTTTTTTGTTTAATGTCAATATTCCCAAAAATAATGGCAAGTCAGCCCTAGTAAGAGAAACCAAAAATCTGGCTTCAGCACTACCTTCTGGAAAACAAAAAGAAGGCTCCTAGTTATAACCTGTTGAACTTTTGGAAAGAAAGGAAATAAAGCTTTACATAAATAAGATGTTTACTACTTAAATGCAAGAAATAGAGGCACTTTTCATCAAACACTATAAAAATCATGGTAGTACAATATCACACACACAAAAAAGACAATTTTCCAGCAATAAAATAAAAAGACACAAAATACTGTCATTGAACTGATAACTCAAAATGGCTATCATGAAGAAATTCAATGAACTCAAAGAAACCTCAGAAAGGCAATACAATGGTATCAGGAAAAAAGTTTATGAACACAGGGAGTATCTTACCAAAGAAATTATAAAAAAGAACTAAACAGAATTCCAGAGGTAATTCAATAAATGAGATAAGGATTACATTAGAATTCACTGAAATTAAAGCACATCAGATGGAAGAGAAAATAAGCTAGAGAATAGCAATACAGAAATAATTCAGGTGGAAAACATTCTCTTTTTTTTAAGATTTTATTTGACAGAGAGAGAGAGACTATGCGCACACACACAAGCAGGGGGAGTGGCAGGCAGAGGGGCAAGGAGAAGCAGGCTCCCCAAGGAGCAGGGAGCCCAATGTGGGGCTCGATCCCAAGACCCTGGGATCATGACATGAGCCAAAGGGCAGACGCTTAGCCAACTGATCCACCCAGGGATCTTTGGAAGAGATTCTTAAAATGTAAAAAAACTCTATGAAAATTATCAAACACCATTAAGACAGTTAACATAAGATTTCTCCTTCTGGGTATACCAAAAAGGAGAAAAGAGAGAGAAGGAAGCAGTCTATTTAAAGAAATAATTGCTGAGGCCTTACCTCAAGACAAAACACCTTTTCCAAGACACATCATATTAGAACTATCAAAGTTAACAAAAAAGAATTTTAAAGTCAACCAGAGGGAAAAAAAAAAAGGGCAGTAACTTATGAAAGAACCCCTATAAGGCTACCAGATTTCTCAACAGACATGCTACAGACTGGGAGAGAGTGGAACAACATATTCAAAATACCAAAAGAGAGGACACCTGGGTGGCTCAGCAATTGAGCGTCTGCCTTCAGCCCAGGGCGTGATCCTGGAGAGTTCCATTGGGCTCCCTGTGAGGAGCCTGCTTCTCCCTCTGCTTATACGTCTCTGCCTTCTTTCTGTTCCTCTTATAAATAAATAAAATCTTAAAAAAAAAAAAATACTGAATGAGAAGCTGCTAACCAAGAACATCTAACCATCAAAATTATTCTTCAGAAATGAAGGCGATATAAAGGCTTTCCCCAACAAATAAAAGCTGAGAGTTCATCACCATTGGACCTGCCTTGTGAGAAATGCTGAAAGGAGCTCTACAAAGTAAAACACAAAGATGTAAATACACAAAAGAGATTACCATGATAAACAGAAAATTGTAACTCTAATGTACAATATTAAACAATTATAGCATGATGGTTAAAGGTAAAGATCATTAAAAATAACTGCAGCTTCCACAACTTTAAAAAAACAATCAACATAAAAAGAAAAGATGTATGACATCAGAAATCTAAAAAAAGAAAGATGGAACACCTTTATAGGTAAATGAAGACAAAATGCTATCAACAGCAAAAAAAAAAAAAAAAAAAAAAACAAACTATTTTATCTATGAGACATTTTATGTAAATCTCAAGGTTACCACTAGATTTTTCTAGAGCAGAGACACAAAACATAAAAAAGGGAAAGACTAAACAATCATGGAAAAAAACAATCATGGAAAACCACCAACATACAAAGGTAGAAACAGCAGAAAAAAGAAACAGCAGACAGGCAAAATAACCAGAAGACAAAAGATGAAATGGCAGTTGTAAATCCTTACATATCAATAATCAGCCTAAATATAAATGGATTGAACTTACTAATCAAAAGGCACAAAGTGACTGGATGGACTAAAAAAAAACAAGACCCAACTATATCCTGCTTATAAGAGATACATCTCAGCTCTAACACAGACAGCCTCAAACAGAAAGGATGGAAAATGATACTCCAAACAGAAACTAAAAGAAAGCAGGAATAACCATATTTATATCAGACAAAATAGATTTCAAGCCAAAAAGAGACAAAGTCATTATATAACAATAAAAAGGCCAATATATCAAGAATATATAATATGAATATACATCCCCACCAAAACACATTAGGCAAATACTAAAAACATCTTAAGAAACAAATATACAACAATACAGTAAGAGTAAGGGACTTCAATACCTTACTATCAGCAATGGACAGATTTTCCAGACAGAAAATAAAACAAGAAAACAGTGAAAGTGAACACCTTAAGAACAAATGGACTTAATAGACATACATTCAACAGCAGAATACACATTCTTCTCAAGTGCACATGGAATATTCTCCAGGGCAGAACATACAATAGACCACAAAACAAATCTGAGCAAATTTTTTTTAAAAGACCTTATTTGAGAGAGAATGCAAACATGGGTACAAGAATGGGGGATGGGGGGGAGGAGAGGTAGAGGGAGAAGCAGACTCCACACTGAGCACAGTGCCCAAAGTAGGGCTCAATCTCAAGATCCTGAGATCATAACCTGAGTTGAAATCAAGAATTGGACGTTTAGCTGAGTCACCTAGGCACCCCTAAGCAAATTTAAGAAGACTGAAATCATACTATCTTTTCTGACCACAAAGGTATGAAACTAGAAATCAACAAGAGGAAAGCAGGAAGATCTAGAAGTATTGTTGAAACTGAACAACATACTTCTAAACAAACACTGGATCAAAGACATCAAAAGAGAATTAGACACAAGTGAAAATGGAAAAACAGCTAATCAAATTGTACAATGAGATAAAAGCAGCTGTGAGGAAAATTTACAGCCATAAATGCATGTATTAAGAAATTAGACTTCAAGTAAATGACCTCACTTTTCACCTCAAGTAATCATAAAAAGAACAAATTAGGCCCAAAGTTAGTAGAAAAAAAGAAAATAATGATCAGAGTGGAAGTAAATGAAATAGAGACCAAGAAAACCAATGGAAAGGATCAACAAAATCTAAGAGCTGATTCTTCAAGAAAATAAAATTGACAAACCTTTAGCCAGACTAAGAAAAAAGACTACAAATAAAACTAGGAATGAAAAACAATACATCATAGCTGATACTATAAAAACCAAACTGCAAAAGATTACTGTGAACAATTATATGCCAACAAATTACATAACCCAGAAGAAATGGATACATTTCTAGAAATACACAATCTACTCAATCAGGAAGAAAAAGAAAATCTGAACTGACCAAGTAACAAAATTGAATAAGTAATCAAAAAAACTCCCTAAACAGGAAACTCGAGGACCAGAAGGCTTCACTGAAGAATCCTATCATTTAAAGAAGAATTAACACCAGCTCTTCCAATATATCAGGGAGGAGGGAACACTTCCAAACTCATTCTATGAAGGCAGCACTACCCTGACACCAAAGCCAGATAAGGTTACTCCAAGAACACTTTACAGCTTCTGAATATAGATACAAAAATTCTCAACAAGATATCAGCAAACTGAATTCAAGAACACATCAGACAATAAAACATGACCAAATGTAAAGTATCCCTGGGATACAAGGATAGTTCAACATACACATATCAATAAATGTATCACATGGCAATAAAAGACAAAAATCCCATGATCATCTGAATAGACACAGAAAAAGCATTTGACAAAATACAACATCCTTCCATAATAAAACCCCTTAACAGACTGGGTATAGAAAGGACATACTCAACATAATGACAGCCATACAAGCCAAATCCACAGCTAACATAGCCAATGAAGCAAAATTTGAAGTGTTTTCCTTTTCCTCTAAGATCAAGAACAAGACAAGAATGTTCCTCTCTCACTGTTCCTACTCAATAGGACACTGAAAATCCTACCCAGAGCATCTGTGCAAGACAAATATTTGAAGGCAATCAAATCTGAAAGAAGTAAAAAAAACTATCTGCTGATGATATGATCTTATACTGCAGACCCTTAAACGACACAGGTTTGCCCACATCCACTTATTTGTGGCTTTTTATCAACACAGAACAGTGCTATAAATGTGTTTTCTATTGCTTGTGGTTTTATTAATATTTTTTTTTCTACACCTAACCTTACTGTAGTAACAGTATATTACACACGTAAACATACAAACTGTGTTAATTGGTTATGTTATTAAGGCTTCCACTCAACAACAGGCTATTAGTAGTAAAGTTTTGGGGGAGTCAAAATTACACACAAAATTTTGACTACACAGGGGGTTAGTGTCCCTAAACCCTATACTGTTCAAAAAGCAATTACACATGGAAAAATCCTAAAGAATCCACCAAAAAGACTCTTAGAATTAAGCAATGGGGGCACCTTGGAGGCTCAGTTAAGTGTCCAACTCTTGGTTTCAGCTCAGGTCATCATCTCGATCCTATAGGATCAAGTACTGCATCCAGCTCCCACGTTCAGTGGGGAGTCTGCTTCCACTCACCCTCTGCCCATCCCCTAGCTCACACACTCTCTCCAAAATAAGTAGAAAGAAAGAAAGAAAGAAAGAAAGAAAGAAGAGAGAGAGAGAGAGAGAGAGAGAGAGAGAGAGAGAGAAAGAAAGAAAGAAAGAAGAAAGAAAGAAAGAAAGAAAGTAAGTAAGTTAAGCTATGATTTCAATAAAATGGTACCATACAAAATCAACACACAGAATTCAGGTGCACTCCCTTATATACCAAGATGAAACATCTACTAAAGAAACAAAATCATCAGCTTTACAATAACATAAAAAAATACTCATTTTAACCAAGGAAATCAAAGACTCATACAATGATAATTACAAGACTCTACTAAAAGACACTGAACAAGACAGGAAAACAATAGGAAGATACCTAAAAATAGGAAGATACCCTGTATTCATAGATTAGAAGAATTAATACTGTTAAAATTGCCATACTCCCCAAAGCCATCTACATATTGAACACAATCCCCATTAAAATACCAAAGGCAAATTTCACAGAAATAGAAGAAACAATCTAAAATTTATATGAAACCACTGAAGATCCCAAATAGCCAAAATATGCTTCAGGGTTTCAAACTATAGTATAAAGACAAAGTAATAATAAACAATATAGTACTGACACAAAAACAGGCACATCAACCAATGAAACAGAATAAAGAGCCCAGAATTATATCCTGGCATATACAGTCAATAAGGGAGCCAAGAATATCCAATTGAGGAAAGGATAGTCCCTTCAACACATGATACTGGGGAAATTAGAGAAATGCATGCAAAACAATAAAATTGGACCCTTATCTCATACCACTCACAAAAATTAACCCAAAATGAATCAAAGACTTAAACAAAAAGCCTGACACCATAAAACACCTAGAAAAAAATGCAGAGAAAAAGCTTACAGATACTGGTCTTGGCAATGAATTTTTGGCCATGAAACCATAAGCACAACAAAAGCAAAAATCAACAAGCGGAATTACATCAAATTCAAAAGCTTCTGCACAGTATGAAAAAGTGGATGCCTATATCCATATCAGACTAAACATATTTTAAAACACAAAGAATTGGGACGCCTGGGTGGCTCAGTGGTTGAGCATTGGCCTTTGGCTCAGGGCACTGTCCCCGAGTCCCAGGATCGAGTCTGACATCAGGCTCCCCTCAAGAGGCCTGCTTCTCCCTCTGCCTATGTCTCTGCCTCTCATGAATAAACTTTTAAAAATCTTTAAAAATATAGGGGATCCCTGGGTGGCTTAGCAGTTTAGCACCTGCCTTTGGCCCAGGGCATGGTCCTGGAGTCCCAGGATCAAGTCCCACATCAGGCTCCCAGCATGGAGTCTGCTTCTCCCTCCTCCTGTGTCTCTGCCTATCATTCATAAATAAATAAATAAATAAATCTATCTTTAAAAAAAAACTTTAAAAATAAATATATAAAACAAAGAATTATAAGACAAAGAAAAGTCATCACAAAATGATTAAAAGATTCAAATCACCAGGAAAGTACTTTAAGTTTACATAAACTATTGAATAAAATAAAAATATGGTAAAAGTTGATAAAACTACAGAAATAAAATTACTTTCCACCAACACAATACAGGAGTTTTAACATACTTTTTCCACTACTGGTAGATTATACACTACAAAAATTAATAAAGATATGGAAGGCTTAAATAAGAAAACTAATAAGCTTGATAAGTGAAATCACTGAACCTTGCACCCTCACATAATCTTATCAAAAACACATATATTTATAAAACTAAGGACAATCTGATATATAATGAGTCTCTCAAAAAATTCCAAAGAATCCAAATCTTACCCACTATACCTACCTAAAATGTAATTAAATTAGTAGAAAACAGGGGCACCTGGGTGGCTCAGTGGTTGAGTGCCTGCCTTTGGCTCAGGTCATGATCCCCGGGTCCTGGGATGGAGTCCTGCATAGGGCTCCCCACGGGGAGCCTGCTTCTTCCTCTGCCTATGTCCCTGCTTCTTCCTCTGCCTATGTCCCTGCCTCTCTCTGTTTCTTATGATGAATAAAATCTTTAAAAATAATTAGTAGAAAACAAAAAGATAAATATCTCCATCTTAGAAAAAGTACATAAATGACACATAACTGAGTGACACAAAAAAACAACATAAAACTTGATAGAATCTGGGACAATAGTACAGAAAGGAAAACAGAACCTTTAATGTTTACATTGAAAAAAGAAAGGCTTAAAATAAATAAGTACAAAACTAAAAAAGCTAGGAAAAGAGTAACAATGTACCCAATAATAGGCAAAAAAAGAAGAAAAAAGCAGAAATTAGAAGAATACATTAAAACAGCCAAAATATGGTAATCCAGCAAGACTGACCAAAAATACAAAAATTAGTAACACTAGGAATAACAAAAGAGATTTAACTACTGAGATTATAGGAAGTACTGCAAAGGTGATAAAGAATACTTTAAAGCCAAAAATAGGCAAACTTTCTTAAAGAACTAGACAATAAATGTTTTTGCTCATGCCTTCCCTAATTACTCAACTCTGCATTTATTACACTACAGCAACCACAGACAACATGAATGGACATGGCTCCATTATAATAAAACTTATTTATAAAAAGGAAAGGGCAGCCTGAAAGCAATAGTTTGCAGACTCTTGCTTTATGGCAATAAATCTAAACTCAGAGGATATAATTTCCTAAACAAGTACGAATAACAAAAACTTATTCTACAAGAAATAATGAAATCTAAAAAGATAAGCAATCATTGATGAAACTGACTAAAATCTTCCATGAAGAAACATCAGGCATGAGATGTTTTTTAAAAGAAAATTTTTTAAATTTTAAAATCTTTTTTAAAAGAAAATTTGAAACAGAGCTTGAGAGGGAACACAGAGGGAGAGAGAGAAGGAAAAGCTGACTCCCCGCTGAGCAGAGAGCCCAATGCAGGGCTAGATCCCAGGACCCTGAGATCATGACCTAAGCCAAAGGCAGACACACTTAACCGACTGAGTCCAGGCACCCCTGTTTCAAATTTTCTAAGAGGTTTCACCTTATACAAACTCTTCCAGAGAGCAGAAATAAAGAGAATACTTTCCATCTCTTTCTAAGGCTAATTTAATTTTGACATAAAACCACACAATATTATAGACTCTTTTTTTTTTTTTAAGATTTTATTAATTTATTCATGAGCGACATACAGAAAGAGGCAGAGACACAGAGGGAGAAGCAGACTCCCTGCTCAAGTCCCAGTGCGGGACTTGATCCAGGAGTTCCGGAATCACATCCTCAGCTGAAGGCAGAGGCTCAACTGCTGAGCCACCCAGGCATACCAAAATTACAGACTTACACGCAAACATACATACATGGATTAGCCAAATACCTCCAGCAATGTATTTAAAAAGGCAACTATATCACAGCACTGCCCAAAAAGCCTTCCACAATAACTGAAAATGTATATTTTGCACTGTTCAATAGCCACTGACTACAATTAACATTTGAAATGCTGCTGATTTATCTGGGAAACTGGATTTTATTTAACTTCCATTAATTTAGGGATGCCTGGATGGCTCAGTGGTTGAGACCTGCCTTCGACTCAGGACATGATCCCGTGGTCCTGGGATCGAGTCCTACATCAGGCTCCCTGCATGGAGCCTGCTTCTCCCTCTGCCTATGTCTCTGCCTCTCTGTCTCTCTCATGAATAAATAAAATCTTAAAAAAAAAAAAAAACTCTCTATGATAAATAAATAAATAAATAAATCTTTAAAAAAAAAGGGGGGGGGGATCCCTGGGTGGCTCAGCGGTTTAGCGCCTGCCTTTGGCCCAGGGCGCGATCCTGGAGTCCCGGGATCAAGTCCCACGTCGGGCTCCCGACAGGGAGCTTGCTTCTCCCTCCTCCTTTGTCTCTGCCTCTCAATCTCTCTCTCTCTCTCTGATAAATAATCTTTAAAAAAAAAAACACCTTTCATTAATTTAAAGCACCACATGTAGCTAGCGACTACTACTAATTGGACAGTACAGCTATATCATGACCAAGTCTGGGTTATCTTAATGCCAAAGTTCGTTTATAACCAGAAAAATCTATCAGTATCATTCACCACATTGACAAATTGAAAGAAGAAATCTCAATAGATGCAGAAATCAGTACCCAGGTGCTAAAAACAACACAAAGAAAATGTGCTTACCTGATAAAGATCATCTACGAAAAACCAACAACAAACATTCTTAATGGTGAAAAACATCAAGCATAGATCCCTCTAAAGCCAAAAACAAACAGGATCCCACTATCACTTCCACTTTTTAATATTTACCATAAGATTCTAGCCAATGCACTAAGAAAAAGAAATCAATGGTATAAGGATTTTTTAAAAAAATTAGTCTCATTATTTGCAGGTGATATAGTTGGCTATACTGAAATTCAAGAACAAAATATTAGGAAAGTAAAAGCTTAGCAAGGTAGACAGATTAGTTTAAAAAATATGATTTCCGGGATCCCTGGGTGGCGCAGCGGTTTGGCGCCTGCCTGTGGCCCAGGGCGCGATCCTGGAGACCCGGGATCGAATCCCACGTCAGGCTCCCGGTGCATGGAGCCTGCTTCTCCCTCTGCCTGTGTCTCTGCCTCTCTCTCTCTCTCTCTCTGTGACTATCAAAAAAAAAAAAAAAAAAAATGATTTCCATATACCAAAGTCGGTAAAAATGTAATTTAAAAATCAAGAAGCAGATTATAAGGAGGCTTTTTAGAATCTAACCATATATCTAAGACATATGTAAAAAAAATTATAACATCTTACTAGTCATACAAAACCTAAATGATTATAAAAATACACTATGTATTATAAATATGTCAATTTTCCTGAAAGGATTTGACAGACACAGAAATTAAACAGAACTACCCAAAGATCTTAGCAATGGATTTTAAAGTTACCTGAACATACATAACGCTGAAATATCCCTGAAAAATAGAGTGGGGGCATTTGCCCTATCAGATAGCAAAACGTATATGAGGCTATCGTCATTAAGCCAATGTGTTATTATTACAGTGAGGAGAAACCACCAAATCATATACTACAGACCTGAGTCTAGAAACAAACCCATACATATGCGGAAGCTTGACTATAACAATCAGTTTTGCCGCAGAAAAGATGGACTCTTTAATAAATGAAGCTCAGAAAATGGATTGAAATTCATTTTTCCCTGGACAATCACTACCCCACTACTGGTGGGGAAGAAAAGCATCCCCAGTGAACTGAAATTAAAGACAAAAAGCTTAAAAGAACACTTTTTTAGTACCCAAATCTAGAAAAATTAAACCAAAATAAATATAAATAAACCCTTAATACATAAACTATTGAAAAAATTGATAAATATTACATCAAAATTAAGGTTTTTTTTCTTTTTTAGTATTTTGCGAAAAACAATCTCAATGTGGGCAAAAATATTTGCTACTCAATTTTTCAAAGAACATTTATTAATAGTGAAGAAAAACAAGGCACTATCAGGTGCATCACAAAAGAACAAGAATACCCAAAAGACATTTGACAAGTTGCCTCCAATCTCCTTAATAATGAGAAAAATACAAATTAAGACCACAGTGAGGAAAGATTTTATACCCACTGAACTAGCAAAAAAATGAAACAGGTAATAAAGGCAATATTAAACCAGATGCTAATAAGAGAAATCAAGTTGCCATGGTTCGTTTAATAACTATTCTTATTAAACCTTGGTATCCAATAGGGACCAGCAGCCCCCTCCCAAGCACATGTAACAAATGAGTTCTATCTGCCATAAAGAAAACAAGAGCAGGGATCCCTGGGTGGCGCAGCGGTTTGGCGCCTGCCTTTGGCCCAGGGCGTGATCCTGAAGACCCGGGATCGAATCCCACATCAGGCTCCCAGTGCATGGACCCTGCTTCTCCCTCTGCCTGTGTCTCTGCCTCTCTCTCTCTCTCTCTGTGACTATCATAAAATAAATAAACAAATAAATATTAAAAAAAAAAAAAGAAAGAAAGAAAGAAACCAACAGCAGTAGCGGTGTATGTCACACTGGTCTCTTCCTTTCCAATTTTCGGACTCTTATTTATCTCATATTCCTAAATACCAAGATATCCAAAACAATGTGGATACGCTGCTGCCTCCTCTACAATTACCACATCCTCTCTGATGCAGCCACAACAAATTTGAGGTGGTAGTAACATGTAACTTCATTAAATAACTTCTAACCGGCCAAGATGATACGGATAATTCCATCCCTCAGGAGAGTAAATAAATGGTTTAGGATAAAACCAATTTAAGCTGATGGGGATACAGTACTTCTAGCCAAAGAACCGCAGTTCAGGAATTTGTTTTAGAGGAGAGAAAATGCACATGATTTTCACTGTCACACTAGGGTAAGATCTCTCTTCCTGGAAATGAGTTCTTTCTGCAAAGGACTAGCAATATCAGAAGTTCTATTAATGAGTAAGTTATATTAATAGATAAAGGGGGGGGGAGCACAAAATTATGTAAATTAAACTATTCACTATTCCTGATTTATTTAAACCACTCAGAGCAAATCACGAAGAGAAGTTCTTAAATATGATAAACTGCTTTTCAGAGTAAAGAGCAAATAATTAAACTTAATTACAAAACACTAGAACATTACCACTTAGACAAACACAAGATAAGGGTAGTCACAATTACCATTTGGATTCTTGAACTGTCAAGGAACAAAATTCCCCCAAAATTACCTTCAAAAACAAAAAGGGTTTATTGTCTTGGAAAATAACCCCAAAGTAGATAAGGTTTTCGGCATAGTTCCATTTCTGCTCTTGGCTCTGTTTTTATTCCAATCACTTGACTCTTCCTTTCTCCACATGCCATGATACCAAGAAATTGCATTCTGGGCTTATAATGCAAAGGCAGGTATAATAACAAAATATCAAGAATTACCTACATGTTCTGCAATAAAAAATTAAGTAATTTTTCGTATAAACATGCAAAACTAGGGATCCCTGGGTGGCGCAGCGGTTTGGCGCCTGCCTTTGGCCCAGGGCGCGATCCTGGAGACCCAGGATCGAATCCCACATCAGGCTCCCGATGCATGGAGCCTGCTTCTCCCTCTGCCTGTGTCTCTGCCTCTCTCTCTCTCTCTGTGACTATCATAAATAAATAAAAAAAAATTAAAAAAAAAAAACATGCAAAACTAAAATTGATGAGATTAATTTAAAGACTGACCCAGGTCAGGGGCCAAAATTACACTGAAAAGGCAAAACGATGTTTTTAAAATATAAACATTTTTGAGGAGGAGAAAAAGTAATTGCCATTGCTAGCTTAGGATCTTGAGAAACTTCTAGAACCCAAGATGCAGTATATTTCACAGAATGAAGCAATTCTTTGCCTGTAGGCAGTTAAGTTATAAAAATACTCTAATATTTTTGAAAACAAGCCTACTTCTTGACTGGCAAATTACTGTATCTACCACATCATAAATCAAAGAATAAAACTAATATTTGCTGAGCACCTATTTTCCAAGAACTATATGTTATTTTTAAGAACTCTGCATTACGGGATGCCTGGGTGGCTCAGTGGATGAGCATCTGCCTTTGGCTCAGGGTGTGGTCCCAGAGTCCCCGGATACAGTCTCACAGAGGGCTCCCTGCATGGAGCCTGCTTCTCCCTCTGCCTGTGTCTCTGCCTGTCTCTCATGAATAAATAAGATCTTAAAAAAAAAAAAAAAAAATTCTGCATTACTCATCTTTCTAGCAATCCTGAGATATGTAACGTTCATAACTAGATATTAACAGGAAAAACATGTCAACAGCCCACAAAGTTGTAACACTTGTAATTGATAATGGTGGAATTCAATTCTAGATTTAATCCCACAGCCCATGCTCTCTTCATTAAACCATGGTAATCAGGTCTATAAATGTCTAAAGGTACAGACTTTCTTATCACATTCTTTACAAAAGTGTCACAAAGAGATAAAAATTACAGAAAAGATCCAAAGTAATAAACTGCAGTCAGTCTCACTAGCAGCTGCCTACTCATGATTCAATACACAAGCATCATATAAAAAAATCATCATGGTAGCCTACTTCACTTCTATATGTCCGGTATCCCTCTAATCATGGTACCAAAATTCTAATCACCAAGAATCTCAGTTCAGCTTTGGACAAAACAATTATGTGATTAACTGATAAGTCAATGAAAATCACATGAAGCAATTCAATAATAAAAGTGCCAGGCTTACCTCTGCTTATTCTACTACACACGACATACTATGTTCATACATAATACAGATGAATCTTAAAATTATGTCAAGTAAAGTGAGTTACACACAAAAAACTACACACAGTATAACTCAATTTATCTGAAATTCAAAAATGGGGAAAACCAATGTATGATGTTACAAGTTTGGGTAACAGCCCCCTGGAGGAGTACCAAAGGTGGCACAAAGAAGGTGTTCTGGGGTGTTGCTAATGTCTGTTTCTTGATCTGAATGTTGGTTACAAGGGAACATTTCATTTGTAAAAACTCATGAATCTATTCACTTATACCTTGTACGTTTACTTTATACATACATGAATAAAAGTCAATAAAAGGGACAAACTCATTCAGCCAAATCACTCTCTACTAATGTTCAACCATAATAGTCTTAAACACTAAACCTCTAACAAAACTTTTAAGAGAAAAAAAGACGAATCATCTGGAAGGTGGAGTGAAAAGCTAACATTTGGAGTCAATAATCAAAATGTTTTGGCTTGACCCACTAATTGTGACCATAAACAACTCACTTAACCATTCTGAATGTTTCTACCTTGGAGAAGTTACTATGGAGAAGTAAATATAATTTCTATTTGGCCTCCTCATATAAGAAATCATTAAATAACTATTTAAAAGCCATATTGAGTATTAAAATTCACTGTGAATGCCAGCTAACAAGGTTCCTGAAACTTACAAGCTCATCCTATCATTTATATAGAAATTCAATGAACCGGGGATCCCTGGGTGGCGCAGCGGTTTGGCGCCTGCCTTTGGCCCAGGGCGCGATCCTGGAGACCCGGGATCGAATCCCACATCGGGCTCCCGGTGCATGGAGCCTGCTTCTCCCTCTGCCTGTGTCTCTGCCTCTCTCTCTCTCTCACTGTGTGCCTATCATAAAAAAAAATAATAATAATAAAAAAATAAAACTTTAAAAAAAAAAAAGAAATTCAATGAACCCAAAATAGACAAAAACTAATCTTAAAAAAGAGTAGCAAAGCTTTTTGGAAAACTGGCATTTCTCTATTTCATAAATTAATACAAAGCTACAGTAACTAAGTGTAATATTAGCATAAGTATACGCAGAATGGAAAAGAACTGGGAGTCCACAAATAAACCCTTATATTTACAATCAATTGACTTGACAAGAAAGCCAAAGCAATGAAATGGGGAAAGAACAGTCTTTTCAACATACGGTACCAGTAGAACAGGTTATCCATATGTAAAAGAATGAATTTGCACATGTATCTCAAATAATATACAAAAAGTTAACTCAAAATTGACCAAAAACCTAAATATAAGACTTAAAACTGTAAAATCTTTAGAAGAAACCACATATTTAAATCTTTGCGATTGTGGATCAGGCAATGGTTTCTTAGACATACCAAAAACTCAAATGGTAACAAAAATAAACTGGGCATGAGTAAAATTTAAAACTCTTATGCCTCCACACAATACCCTCCACTTCTTGGCATTTATCCAAAGGAAATGAACACAACTCAAAAGACATACACATCGCCATGGTCAATGCAGCATTATTTTCAACAGCCAAGAAATGGAAGTAACATGCCTATTAACGGATTACACACACAGAAATATCATTCAGCCATAAAAAGGAAATCTCACCATTTGCAACATAGATGGACCTTGAACGTATTACACTTAGTAAGTCTAGAGAAAGACAAATATTGTACAATCTCACTGAGGGGTAGAATCTTTAACCAAAAAAACCCTTCAAAAAACCTCAATTCATAGACAAAGGAGGGATCCCTGGGTGGCGCAGCGGTTTGGCGCCTGCCTTTGGCCCAGGGCGCGATCCTGTCGACCCAGGATCAAATCCCACGTCGGGCTCCCGTTGCATGGAGCCTGCTTCTCCCTCTGCCTGTGTCTCTGACCCCCCCCCCCACCTCTCTGTGTGACTATCATAAATAAATAAAAATTAAAAAAAAAAAAAACATAGACAAAGGAAACAGACTGGTGGTTGCCAAAGGCAGATAGTGTAAGTGGGTGAAATGGGTAAAGGTAGTCAAAAGTACAAACTTCCAGGTATAAGATAACTAGGTCTTGGGAACGTAATGTCTACAGCATGGTGGTTATAGTTAATAATGCAAAATATGTTTGAATAACTAAGAGAGTAAGTCTTAAAAGTTCTCAGAAAAAAAATTATAACTATATGTGGTAACAGATATTAGATTTACTGTGGCAGTCATTTTGCAATAGATACAAATGTCAAGTCATGTTATATAACATCGCATTAGTTTCAAATGTATGTCAATTATATCTCCATTAAAAACATGTTTTAACTTTACTATCCAGCACTTTGGTTCCATCAGTCCCCCTATTTATAATTTCCCACAATGTGCTACCCTTAGAGAAGCTCCAAGTCTTTTACCTTTGTTTTGTCTCTATCTAAAAAATGTATTGCTCTTTTGTTAAGAAACTGTATAAGCCCAAGTTCCAATGAACCTTTTGAGTTACTCATCAATGAATATTCATTTGTATGTCAAATGCACAAGTTAATGAACTTGTTTTTCTCTTACTATTGTCTTTCATTAATTAAGTTGCATGACCCCAGCTAATAAACCTAGAATAGGTAGAAAAAATGATTTTTCTACGATGCTACAGCAAATTAGCTAGAAAGAAGATAGATTTTTATTCACATGTGTATATGCTGCAGTTCACAGAAAAATGTAACTCAAGGAGGTGTTTAGAATATGGGGCTTATATACCATCTTAATAGGTGAAAGGAGGAAGAGTATTTACAGGAAAACACACAAAAAAATTTTTTGGGACATGATATATGGGCCCTTAGGAAAAGAGATGGGAAATATATGGTAGTTTTCTGACAATGTCTGTTTTGGGTGTGGTATGGAGACTTCTCATCTCCAGGGATAAAAGTCAATCTTCTCTGGCTGCTACTGGGAAGGAAATTTATGACTGAGTTCTTTGAGGAGGCTCTGCTTTTTGGCAGTTTAAGAGATTTCAGGAACTCAAATACCTTCTTGAAATAATTTTTATGCCACAGTAGCCTATGCTGGAGCCCTTCAAGTACCAAGACTAACAAAACAGAGGAGAGAGAGGTTGAGCTTAATTTCAAATATACTAAGGACAAGTGGGGATTTATATCAAAAAACAAAAAGTTCGTATTTAAAAGGTTAACATCAAGAGAGTGAAGACACAACCAAAAGAATGAGAGGAAATGTAAAAAAATAAATAAAACTCACATATTGGTACAAGACTTGTACTCAAAATACATACAAAAAGCTATTAGACTAGTAATAAAAAGACAACCCAATTTTAAAATGGACATGATATGAACATTTTTTCAAATAAGATATACAAATAGTTAATACACACATAAAAAAATGCTCAACATCACTAACCATCAGAAAATAAAAAACCACAAACACAGTGGGATACCAGATCACATCTACCGCTATACTCAAAAGATAGACAAGTATAGGCAAGGATGTAGAAAAACTGAAACCCTCACACAGTGATGGTGGTAATGTAAAATGGTGCAACATCTTTGGAAAATAGTCTAGCATTTCCCCAAACAGTAGAACAGATTTACTACATGATCAGCAATTCCATCCTCGGTACATACCCAAGAGAAATAACAACATGTCTACACGTAAACTTGTGCCCAAATGTTAATATTGCTCATAATAGCTAAAAAGGGGAAACAACCCAAATGCCCAACTAATGAATAATAATATAGCATACAACGAAATATTTGGCAATTTAAAAAACTAACATACTGTTATATACAACATGGATTAATTTTGAAAACATTTTGTTACATGAAAGCCAATTACAGAGAACCAAATATGAAATGATTCCATTAATATGAAATATACAAAATACACAGATTTATAGAAACAAAAAATAGACTAGTGGTTGTAGGGAGATAGGTATGTTAGGTAGTGCTGGTGAAGAGATGTGGGTTTCCTTTTAGAACAATGAAAATATTCTAAAAGTGACTGGGAATGAATGTACAACGCTGCAAATATACTAAACCACTGAACTGCACATTTCAGTGAAGTCAATGTAAGTCAAACCTAAGCAAAGATGTTTAAAAACAGCTATGTGATAAATGCTATCATAAAAGCATACACCAGACCAGCAAAGAAGTCTGAATTGTGTAGTAAGGATAAGGAAACCTCTGAAAAAAAAAAAAAAATCACACTTGGGCTAAATCTTTTTAAAAATGCAGTCTGAAAGTTTGCCAACAAAACAAACCAAGGTACAGGGTTTCAGATGAAATTAAAAGCACATGCAAAGTACAAGAGAATACATGAACGTCCTCAATAACTTCATATATGTTAGGACGCAGAAATTCTATTACAAACTAAAGATTCTATTGGAAAGGGCAGCACAAGCAGATTCATCAAGAACCTTGAATTCTCACATTTATTTTTTCTTGAAAGCAATAGAAGTTTTTTTTTTTTTTTTTTTTTTATTTATTCATGATAGTCATAGAGAGAGGAGAGAGAGGCAGAGACACAGGCAGAGGGAGAAGCGGGCTCCATGCCAGGAGCCCGACATGGGACTCGATCCCGGTACTCCGGGATCACGCCCTGGGCCAAAGGCAGGTGCCAAACCGCTGAGCCACCCAGGGATCCCCAGCAATGGAAGTTTAAAAAAATTTTAACCAAGGAAGTAAAATTATCAAACATCTGTTACGTAAATTATCTTGACAGTTCCTGGAGGATGGAATGGAAGAAGGGAGTTAAGAAACTGGTTAAGAGGCTACTTATTTAAGTAAAAATGAGGACTTCCCAAAACCAGAAGCCACAAGCATAAAGAGAAGGGGGCCTGGACTAAATGAAAAGTAACAAGCATCAAAGAGAAGAGTGTGAGGAAACTTCAGATGTTGGTGTGGGGGGAACAAAGAACGGAAGACATGGAAATAAATGACATTATGCAAGAAAAGCTTACAAAGGTAAAATAACAAAATACGGGATAGTTTTTCTCCAACTTGAGAGGTCTCTATGTAATGAATTTACATCAGTAAAATCCATAAATATACTGGCAAACTAACCATAAAGATTAACATTGCTTCATTAAAAAATCAGATGGCTCTAAAAAGGAAAGAATGGAATTTCAGCCACAACTAAACTTTTCAGTAACGTTTTAAAAGGTTTGGATTAAAGGCACAACAGTGTAGTACTAAGAGAAGGAGGAAAAGCAACGTTTCAAGTATCCAAACAGTGCTCACAGTTCCTAAACACTTAATATGTATTAGTTCATTTAATCCTTACCAACCTTGCAAAATAAATAACCTCTTTTCCTAAGAGTGAGGCATAAAAAAGCTAAGTAATCTGCCCAAGGCTGAAGAGCTAGGAAGGAGTGGGACAAGTTCCAGAGTCCACATTTTTAAACAAGTTGTACTGGCTCTTAAAGGCAAGTATTTTAAGATTAAGAAAAACAACAGCAACAAAACAAAAAATCCTTTGTATATCAAGACACTACCATAAGCAATTTACATACATTATCCTCAAAATCATCCCAGAAAGTATTTTTCACCTAACCATTTTTATAGGTTAGGAAACAGATTTAGAGAGATGAAGAAATTTGTGCAAGATCACATTGTATGGCAGGATGATTATAAAATGGCCCCAACTCTCTAGTATCCATACTCCCTGTGGCTCTTACCATAAGAAGGCAGTTGATTTCTCACTTTCAATCTTACCTGATCTCTTAATTTGTCTTAGCCAATAAACAGAACAAAAGAAACATGCCAGTTCCACGGGTAGATCTCAAGAAATCTCACAGGTTTCCACTACCTTTCCAAGAATACTGCCATGTGAACAAGCCCAGACTAGCCTGATGAGTAATGAAAGACATGTACCTCAGTCACCCCATAAGAGCCAGTAACCCACCAGAAATGTGAGAAGGCACCCTAGAGCACCACCAACCTTCCAGGTGACCAGAGATATATAAGTGATCCAGATGAAATGAGCCAGATCTAGCCCAGATGATCAGAACCATCCATCTGATCCACAGATTCATGAATAAAATACATTCATTTTAAGCCAACAAAATTTTTTTTTTTTTTTTTTTTGCAAGGGGATATGGTGGTTACAGAGCAATAATCTATTGAAATTCACGGTAAGGAGAAGAGCTGGAATTTAAAGCCAGGCCGTCTGGATCCAAGTTCACCCTCCCACTTACTGCTACCTACATTATAGAACTTCTAGCTTCAGAGTAGACAAGACATGCAATACTACCATAGCATTTTCCTTTGTGAAAAAGAGATGTCATTTATGCTATTTCATGTTATTAAAAATTTATAAAGGCTCAAAATACTAAATATAATTCTTGTTTTCTCCTTTAGGTTAAAAAAAAAAATCCAAAAAGCATATTGGACCTAGAATTAGAACTACATTGCTATAACCACCTTTCCACTAACATAAGTTAGATAATAAAAAAAACTACATATATTTTTTTATATTAGGTACAGAGTATCCTGATAAACTGTTTCCTGAAATGTACCTATACTGACTTTTATTAACTCATTCTTACTCTTAAATCATTTACTTTGCTTCCCAATTCACTGATCTGCAACACATCACATCATCTACCCACCTATATGCAACTATGCCCATATAGTTCCCTTGGTAGATCTTTGTTTCCACCAAGAGATACAGCAATGATTCCATTAAACTGGAAGTTGAGATCACCACTCAGCCACTTACTGCTTTTCGTGCCGATGAATCAACAAAGGAGATTACAGAACTAACTGGGGTCGAGGGATCTTACTATCAAGAGGAAGCTGGGTTGCCACTACACAGAGGAGCTTTAAAAAAAAAAAAAAAAAAAAAAAAAATGTCTTAAATGCAAGAGTTCCTCTGGGACACCACTTAGTATTTTCATGTAATGTGATTAAAGTCAATCCAGCCAGGACTGCTAATGACCCAGACCCTCAAGGAATAAAGCCTTGAGTCATCCTACCAGGCAAGCAACCACAACCAGCTGAGGTACTTGCCAAGAATAGAGAGTACGTGGAATGACAGCAAGAAAAGGCAATTATAGATCGCAACTTCAACCACATAATTAGTTACAGAAATGAACATTCTACTATTTCTTCCTATTTTGATATAAGAAATTAGTATATATATTAGCCAACTTACTTTTTATCTCCCTTTTTACAACCATCTAACAGTAGCTAATCTCGAATCAGTACTTAAGTTACAGGATATTAACTAGAAAATGTGACTTAAGCAGGAAAAAAATGAACCCGACTGTAGATAAAAGCATTTTCTTTCCTCTCTTAAGAATATTTGTATGTTAACAGTTGGAAAAGGATAGTTGCATTATGTTCATCCAAGATATAGTTTTGAGGGATGCCTGAGTGGCTCCACGGTTAGGCATCTGCCTTCAACCCAAGGCATGATCCTGGAGTCCCGGAATCAAGTTCCACATCAGGCTCCCTGTGGGTCTCTTTCTGCCTCTGCCTATGCCTCTGTGTCTCTCATAAATAAATAAATAAATAAATAAATAAATAAATAAATAATCAATCTTTAAAAAAATATGTAGTTTTACAAATGACCAAGTTAAATATGATGAAAAGAGGTGTATACAGGTGCCATGGGGTCAAAGAATGGACTGTGATGGTTTTTCATTTTCAGCTAGGTTGCAACTACATTTCAGCTAGGTTGCAAATTTCACTCCCTGCATGGTTGCAGTTAGTTAAGATCGGCCTCAGAAGACATTCCCATGAAATTCAGAAGATAAAAGTTAAACAACAGTCATATTCAGAACTTCATCAAAAGGTTAGGTAGTATTGCACTTCCCACACTGTCATGGATCTTTGGGTCCACCTTTGTTGGTATGAGATAGCTACTCCGCCCATAGTTCCCCTACCTCCTACTGGAACTCCTCCTTTGTTTTTCCAAGTTATACTGGGGTAGGTTGTGTGCAGTTCCATGGTCAAGGTATGCCACCCCTACTATAGATTATCTACATCATCAAAGTTGCAGGTTTGGAAGCAGTTGAAAGAACAATGAAGGTAGAACTTCAAGGTTGTAGGTTCTAGCTACTTCTAAGTTCCAAATGTTCTTTCCATGTTTCAGGGGTCTTTTTTCTTAAAGATTTTATTTATTCATGAGAGACAGACAAAGGCAGAGACATAGGCAGAGAGGGAAGCAAGCTCCGTACAGGGAGCCTGATGCAGGACTCAATCCCAGGACCCTGGGATCATGCCCTGAGCCAAAGGCAGACGTTCAACCACTGAGCCACTCAGGTGCCCCTCCACATTTCAGTTTAACCTTCTCCATTAATGTCTATCTTCCCTTCACACACGTCAACACGCCTGACTTCAAGCGTAGCACCACTCTCAGGAGTATATATCCAGTTCTCGCAATTGGTAAAAACCAACCACTACAGTAATTTTACTTCTCTAACCAAACCCTAGATGATAGAAATGAAAATGTTACTTAGGATTAGAATACTGTGCAAAGGCCTGAACGTGCCCACCTTTCTCTTCTCCAACTCATATTACACCCACCCAACTGAAAAGAAAAAGTAAAATATCACATATTAAGACTATCATGAAACTCGCTTTCTTTCCATCAACAAAAACACTTTAGGATTTACCTGAAGAACAGTAAGTGTGAAGTGCATTTACTTTCTAAAGGGACAAGTTCAAATTTTTAAAACTACATTCTTATAAAGTTATAGTAACATTAAAACAAAATAGACTGTCCAAATTCAAGAAAATTAAAAATAAGCACACCTTAATGTATTAGTGTTTTTAGGCTATATTAATGTTGACCTTAGATGCATGTTGAAAATACAAAGCAACAAATCTCTTAAAAGATGTGCCATGTAAAAAAAAAAAAAAAAAAAAAAAAAAAAAGGATGTGCCATGTAGGGATGCCTGGGTGGCTCAGCGGTTGAATGTCTGCCCTTGGCTCAGGGCGTGATTCCAGAATCCCAGGATCAAGTCCCACATCAGGGACTTCCTGCATTGGAGCCTGCTTCTCGCTCTGCCTGTGTCTCTGCCTCTCTCTCTCTCGGTGTCTCTCATGAATAAATAAATACAATCTTAAAAAAAAAAAAAATATGTGCCATGTCTAAACCAACTCACCTAGTTCCCCCTTTAATACACTTTTTTCTTTTTTATATCTGTATAAAAGGGAGAACCACAAACTCAAGTTTTTATAGAATGATCCTGAAGGGTCCTGTGGACCTGAGCTGGTCCCTAGCTAACCACTTAAAGAAAAACACATGTCTAACACCCCTACCATGGACATAAATTGAGAGCAAAGCAGTTGAAACCCTTGGATTTTAGTACTTTTGCCACAAAGCAGAAATACTAAGGTGGAAGACAGTTGAAAAAAATGACACTTCCCCCCCCCCCAATACTATCTGGTCCCATATGTCCCAAACTGCTGTCTGTCAAAAGTTCCTGCCAAAAATGGGGTGAAGGAATAGCAGCAAAAACATAGTTGTCCCTTTTACCAGCCTTCATAAACATTCTTTAGCTCCTGGCTCTTCACTACATGAGTACCTACTCAGACTAACTATATGTAACTGAAACAATAGTGAGCTTCTACCTTACTCTAAAAATGTGTAACTCTAAATAAAACAAGGTGTGTGTTAAGAGCAACTATATATATATTTTTTTAAGATTTTACTTATTTATTCATGAGAGAGACAGAAAGAGAAGCAGAGACATAGACAGAGGGAGAAGTAGGCTCCCGGCAGGGAGCCTGATGTGAGACTCAATCCTGGCACTCTGGGATCACATCCTGAGCCAAAGGCAGATGCTCAACCAATGAACCACCCAGGCTTCCCAAGGGCTTCCCAAGGGATTTAAGGCCTAGTTTGAAATGAATGAAAATTAGTCTATGAAGAGTTCTAATAACGGTGGGATAGCTTTTGTCTACTTGTGACACTAACCCTTCCACAGATGTCAATTATAAATTCTAGATAGAATGAATGAATGAATTAATTAATTAATTAATTCTGGATAGAATGCTTTTAAAAATGATTTGAAGGCCAAAAAAAAGGCATCTAAGAACTGGTAGAAACTGGGAGATTTGACCACTGAAAGAACAGAAGTACACCAGGTTCAAATTTATACGGCTTTTACCCTTTTCCCAGCTTTTCCCCCGCTAGTCTGTAGAAACACAAGTCCAGTAGACCATAAGCAGATAGCTGTAGTTTTACTTAAGTTCATGGCCACAGAGTGGCTGGAAACTCAGAGGAAATTCAGTAAAAGAGTGAGCCACAACAGGGGAAGCCTCAAAAACTAATATAAACTCCTTCAAATTCTTCAAGGACCCTTGAACTGTGTATGCTCAAGAAAGAGTCCAAGGAACCCAGTAAAAAACGACTGGGAAGTTTGAATAATTCAGCAGCAATATCAGCTGTTTCCCACTGCAGAGACATAAGCCTGGAGTTTGAATCCAGCCAAGTGACACGGCATTAGAAAACACCTCAGGCTTTCAATAGACCCATCTTAAAGCGTAAGACCAAGCCACCACAAGTTCAAGATGATCAGCCAGCAATTTAATCATACTCACCAAAGAAAATGGAGAATTTAGAAATGATATATTATCCACATTGTTCACTCTATAATTACAACTTTCTAGACATAAAAATAAGCAGGAAAGGGACACCTGGGTGGCTTAGTGGTTGAGTGTCTGCCTTCGGCTCAGGGCATGATCCTGGGGTCCTGGGATTGAGTCCCACATCGGGCTCCCCATTGGGAGCCTGCTTCTCCCTCTATGTCTCTATCTCTGTGTGTCTCTCATGAATAAAAAAATAAAATTCAGAAAAAAAAGGAAAATCTGACATATTATGAAAGGTAGGAAAAAGCAGCTAACAGAAGACCACAAAATAATTCAGATGAGTGAACTAACAAACAAGGATGTTAGAGCTACTACAAATATGTTGAAAGACTTAATGGAGGACAGGGTCACAATGAGAGATCTCCACAGATAAATGGAAATACTTTAAAAAAAAAAAAAAAAAAAGAACCAAGATACTAAAACTGAAGGATATGTTATTTTAAAATGGGTGTAAAAACACCAACACCCCCATAATCACTGCAGCATTGTTCACACTAACCAAGACAGAGCAACAATCCAAGTGCCTACCAACTGGTGAATTGATAAAGCTATATTATATACAAGAAAACACATTCAGTCAAGAGAAAGGATATCTTGCCATTTGCAACAACACAGATGCAACTTGAGGGCATTGTGCTGAGTGAAATGAATCAAAATAGATACTGTATGGTCTCACTTATATGTGAAATGTGAAATACATCCCATAGAGAGTAAGTTGGTGGCTTACTTACTTACTTACTTCCAATCTTATTGGAAGATTCACACTATTTGACTCCAAATCTTATGGTAATAGAGACAATATGAAACTGGCATAAAAGAAACAGATAAATAAAACAGAACTGAGTCCAGTTATAGATCTATACAAGTAAGTTCAAAGGACTCTGAACAAAACCACAAAAGTCATTCACTGCAGGAAAGGAAAGGGTTTTTTTCAAGCAATGATTTGGAATTGGATAAATGTATTTTTTTAATATTTTATTTATTTATTCATGAGAGACACAGAGAGAGAGAGAGAGAGAGAGAAAGGCAGAGACACAGGCAGAGGGAGAAGCAGGCTCCATGCAGGGAGCCTGATGTGGGACTCGATCCTGGGACTCCAGGATCAGGCCCTGGGCTGAAGGCAGAGCTAAACTGCTGAGCCATCAGGGCTGCCTGATAAATGTATTTTTAAAAATGAACCTCAACCCCCTATTTCATCATACGTAATAATTCAAGATGGATCATAGCCCTATATGTAAAAGTTTAGACTATGAAACTTCTAACAGAAAACACAGGAAGTTATTTTCATGACTTTTGGAGAGGCAAAGGCTTCTTACGACTAAAAAAGCATTAAGCTATTAAAGAAAAAAGTTGATTAGACTTCATCAAAATACACTATTATGGAAAAGAACTGAGAAACAGAAAAAATATTCAGCACACTAATGTGACAAAAGAACTTGTATCCAAACTATATTAAGAATTCTTGCACATCAATAAAAAGGTAACCAATTTTTTAATGTGCAGATATTTGAAAATGCATTCAGAAAACAAAATACACTATCAATACTAATATGAAAAATTGCCCAACATCATTAGCCACTAAGGAAATCCAAAATAAAACTACAGTGAGAAACCATTTCAAAAAAAAAAAAAAAAAAGGGATCCCTGGGTGGCGCAGCGGTTTGGCGCCTGCCTTTGGCCCAGGGCGCGATCCTGGAGACCCGGGATCGAATCCCACATCGGGCTCCAGGTTCATGGAGCCTGCTTCTCCCTCTGCCTGTGTCTCTGCCTCTCTCTCTCTCTCTCTCTCTCTCTCTCTCTCTCTGTGACTATCATAAATTAAAAAAATTTTAAAAAAAAGAAACCATTTCAAATCAAATAAAATGTCTAAAATGAGTAAGACTGATTATCCAAAGGTTGGCAAGAATGTAGAATCTCATACTCACGGTGGAAAATTACTTTTAAAAACTATATGGAAGTTTCTTATATAGTTGAACACACATCTGCCTATAAACTCATAATTCCATTCCTAGGTATTTACTCAAAAAAAAAAAAAATGAAAGCGACTGTTTGTATGACGATCCATATAGGCCTTATTCTTAATGGTAAAAAACTGGAAATTCAAATGTCCATCAACAGAAGAAAAGATAAACTTTGGTATATTGATCAATGAAATTCACTTCAGCAATAAAAAAAAAAATTTGATACTTTCAACTTCATGAATAAATTGAGATATAGATGTTCAGCCAAAGAAGCTAGGTGCTTCTTTGGACACACTGTATGAAGACAGAACAAAACTCATCTATGGTGTTAGAAATCAGAGTGCTTGGGGGAGAGGGAATTGAATGGAAAAGGAAAATGAAGAAACTTTCTGGGAGGACAAAATGCTCAATATCACCTTTTGGGTAATGGTTACATGGATATAACTGTCACACCTCAAAGTGAGTACCTAAGATCTGTACATTTTATTGTATTTAGTTTACATCCTGACACAAATCAAAAACTGATTTAAAAAAAAAGAATTTGTGAGCTCATTGTATTAATTTTCCTTTTTTTCTCTTAATCTTGAGTGGTCCAGATATATATTTAGAGTGTGTGTACATACACACTAAATACTATCTACTATGTGCTAAAAACTATGCTAGGTTCCAAAATAACTAAAAGTTCATGCGCTCAAAGGTTAACCATCTAGGGCAAGAAACACACTTAAATAACACATAACATGAGGGTTTCCATTACAGAGCTATATAGAGGGTCTTGTGAGAAGGAGAAAAAAACCACCACATATCGCCCAAATGAAGAGTCAGGTATCAGAAAACCCTATTAGGCGGGTGATGAAAAGCAAGAGTCTGGACAGGTGGACAATCAGGAATGGATCATTTCAAGCAGAGAAATATATATATGCATACAAAGACTTAGGACAAAGGGTCTAACACAATAGGAAGCAATGAGCAGTTCAATGTTTTTTGGAGGTCAGAGCCCAAGACATAGTGACAGGAAAACCTGGGATGGTAGTAGGTAGGTACCATGCCAATACTAAGGTATTTGGATTACACAGAACTTGAAGAGCCACTGAATAGTTTTTAAGCAAGGAAATGGCACATTCAAATTTGTGATTAAAACTATCACTCCATTAACAGTATAAGAAATAGCCTAGAAGGGAGTGAAAGTGGAAGCAGACAGACCTGTCAGAAGACAAATGCAGACAAATGAGCAAGTCGTGTTTACTTTTAGTAAACCAATGGCACATGGACTGAAGAGAAATTTAAGAATTCCCAAATGAACAGAAAAAGTGAATGAATTTAAGATCAGACAGTTCACAGGAAAAAAAATAATAATAAAGATGGCCCTTAACAACGTGAAAGACACTCAGCTTTACTTGTAAGAGAAACATTAATTAAAACTACACTGAGATACCATTTTTTCACCTATCACGCTGGCAAAAATCCAAAAAGTTTGATTATATGCTGTGTTGGCCAGGATATAGGGTAACAAGTATTCTCATATACACATTACTGTTATTACCTCTATGAAACACAATTTAACAACATCTATCAAAATTATAACAGCTATATATCTTTGACCAAGCAATTCCACTTCTAGGAATTTATCCTACAGACACACCTGCATAGTACAAAAATGATATATGTACAATGTTGCTTAATGCAGAATTTTTGTAGCAGTAAAAACTGGAAACAATCCAGCTGTCCATCAGTGGGCTTTATAGGAAAATTATTTTACATTACTGTATAATGATAACTAATATTTTAAACTACCAGTTAAACTGTAGTTCATAGGTAAAAATGAACACTCTGCACCTGTCAAGAGAAGGATAGTAGAGAGAATGCACAAGCACTAGCACTTTATACTTAATAAGTTAAGATCTCCAGGGTATATTAAGTGGAAAAAGTAAAAGACAAAGCAGTTAGTTTCCAACATCGATGTAAAACATTTGGGGAGGAAGGGGTAGGTGGGAGGGAGTATGGAGAGGAGAGATAAGATAAACATATTTGTAATGGCTGTATTTTTTAAATCCCCAAAAGGATACAGAAGAAATCAATACATTAGTAAACTATTTTAAGAATTTGGGAACTCCACAGATGGGAAGAGATGAGAAGGATGAGAAATTTCTGATTGTGTATCTTTTTTCCTCTTTTTGCTGTTTCACTTTTGAAGTACTAATGTACATACAGTATTTAAGAAAAATACTTTGAAGATGCAGTATCAGAATCAACAGGATTTGGATTTTTTTTTTAATTTTTGATTTATTTATGATAGTCACACAGAGAGAGAGAGAGAGGCAGAGACACAGGCAGAGGGAGAAGCAGGCTCCATGCACCGGGAGCCCGATGTCTCCAGGATCGCGCCCTGGGCCAAAGGCAGGCGCTAAAACACTGTGCCACCCCAGGGATCCCAGAATCAACAGGATTTGATAACTCATTTGAGAGGAAAAGTAAAGAAGGAGGGATCAAGTCATCTCTCATCTCTCTGACTTGATAACAAATCTAGTCATCCCTTACAATTTATTGAAAAACAGAGAGAGAGAGAGAGAGAGAGAGAGATCTGTGTTATTAACCAAGATAGGATGTTAAAGGGTAGAGGAAGGCAGCTCAGTTTTTAACACATTTTACTGGAGATAGTGTGTCCTATACAGTACTACACTAGAAAAAGACCGCAGGAAATTTAAGAGAGGGGTCAGGGATATAGTTAGTAGAAGCCTTGAAGAAGAAAACATTTATATCAGCCTAACTTATCTACAAATTATTTGTCCTATAAACTCAAACCAGAAAATAAACTAAAAATGAAATTAATTCAAAGAGACAGAATAAGGCCACATAAACATATCCTTTTCTCACGAAGTTCTCACTAAAATCTTATTTAATACATTTAATTTCCCAAATTCACAACAGATTAGAAAATTCAAAAAAGACCATGGGTGTTAACTACCAGAGGCAATTATTTGGCAGCAGCATGAAGCAGCAAAAAAATAATGAGGATACTACCAATATGCCAAAAAGTACAGCATTCTTGAAGTGCTCTTCATAGGAGTCAAAAGTCTCATGTTTTACCATCTAAGACTTGGCCAAAATAATCCCCCTTTCAAGAAGTTTTTCATGCTTCCCTTACTCTCAGCCTAACAGAATTAATCGATTTTCTTTTATCAAATTACCAATTTCAGACATTTTGTTTACACCTCTCTGAAAACTCTGTATTCTGCCATTTTAAATTACTTTGTAATTATAGCTGGTTTTTATACTATCAGTCTTCTTCTTCCTACCTGAATATACATCTCATAATTGACAAAATATTTCACCTATTTCTGAGCACAAATTTCTTGCACAGTATAGTATGCAAATATCCATTTAACAATTAACCATCTTTGCCTTTTCTAAAGTGATGTGAATGGGCTTTGCCACAAATACAGTATCCCTGAACCAACTTAAAATAGTGTTTTGTTGCATACTTAACAACTTAAGCATCCAGGTAAACATTTGGTCTGGCTTATTCCCCCCCCCCCCACCAAAAAAAAAACAAAAAACAAAAAACAATGAGACAAGTAGTAATAGGGAGTGACAGCTATCTCTTTCAAGGAAGATAAAAGTGTTCTAAAATCAGAGTGTGATGATGGTTGCATAAACCTGTGGATGTACTAGAGAAGAAATAATTGTACACCTTCAATGAATAAATTGTATTGCATGTGAATTATAGCTGAATTAAGCTGTTCAAATGTAAGGTATGTGTATAAGAAACAAAGACTTAACAAAATCAGGTAATTTGCCCATGGTGACATAGCTAGCTAGTGATGGAGAAAGAATAAAAACCTAAACAGTCTTCACTCTAAGTCTGTATCTTTAACCAAGCTCTTCTGCCTTCCTTAGAAAGGGCTTCATTCATCAAGCATTACCTCTAATGCCTACATATGCTCCTACTGCTGCTGAAGTAAAAAATGCTAGAGATCTTCCAAACTCCAACTAGAACTGCAAAGACTTTACCCAGTTAGATTACATCATAAAGGTATAGGAAAAGGAAAGTCAAAAGCTGAAAAGAAAGCTACCAAAGAGATCAAGAAAACAAAAAGGTACTCAAGACTTACATTTCAAAGCTTGCCATTCTGAGCAAAAGACTACATGAAACACATGAAATAGCTTGATGGCTTCTATCAAAGTTGGTGGGCAGGACTAATTTGGCTGAGCTGCGGTGAATTACAGGCTTCCTGGACTGGTTTTACTTAGACCCGGCTTCTCAACCTTGGCACTATTTTGACATATTGGCACAAAAACTATTGTGGAGGGCTGCCCTACACAGTAGGATGCTTAGCATCATTCCTGACCTCTCCCCACTAGATGCCAGTAGCACCACTGCCCCCTCTCCCCTCAGTTATGATAGCCAAAATGTCTCCAGATGTTGCTCAATGTTCTGGTGAGCGGCACTGGGGAGAAAGGCAGTGTCCTAAACCCTACATTTGAGAACCACTGGTCAAGACTGAAGGTAATGATGCAAAAGGGACAGCTATCTGATGTTAACTAGTGAAATGATAACTGGAGACAGACAAGAACCTTTTTTTTAAACAGTTTTGTTGAGATACTCTGACCTACAAAAGTTGTATATATTTAAGGTATACAACCTGATATTTTGATACTATACATATGCATTGTGAAGAAATAGCCACAATCAAGTTAATCGACATCACCTCTACATAGTGAAGGAGCCAGAGGAAGGGGACAGACAACAGCCCTTTAAAACAATCCCCTCCCAAGACTACAAGGAAATATTTCACTTCAGTTAAAAACAAAACAAAAATATGAAGCTGAGGATGAGGGTAATATGTAGAGATTAAATAGGTAACCTATGTAGTCATGTCAAAATCCCCAGATTTCTATACAGTTCAGCCTCTGACACTACAGTAGAAATATTAACTATGGAGAGGTACTACTAAACATCAGATAATAGATGTAAAGGATGTTAGAAATGAGAAGTGCTCCCTTTAATTTGTTTGAGGCAAATTCAGTTTCCCTTATAATTAAAACTAAGCGTCCCTCAGCTCTGGAGGAACTATCGAAATAACAAGGTCAAGGCTACCACCCCTCCCAGGGAAGAGGAGCAAACCAAATGACAGTATAAATAAAAATGAAATGACAGTTGAGGGGCGAAGGGGGGAATAGTGAGACAAGAGAAACATACAGAAGACAGAGATGACCCTATACAAAATTTATTTGTTTAAATAAATGACTCTCAAATCTCCCTTTCTGCCTTTATGTATCTTGCTAACACCAAGTTAAGGGCTTTCAATTCCCCAGTGTTGCACTTGGTAGTTCAAAGTCTAGCACTGTAGTCTCTCTAGTCAAAGCAATGCACCCCTCAAGGTGCCACAGGCTCTAAGATATCATCCCTCTTTAAAAGCTGCACCTCTCTCAGGTCATTTTAGATGGGGGGAGGGGGGGGGCGGAGTCAAGCAAATTAAGCTACTTAATCTAAAGTATGTTCCACAAGTAACCTCTGCCAAATAAGCATATCGACGAAAAAAAGTTTACCCTCACTTGTAATCACAGAAATGCAAACCCAAAACAAGATAAAATTTCACATCAAATTGGCAAAAAGCATACAATAAAGTCCAATGTTGGTGAACATGTAACATGCATACTCATATACCACAGGTGAGTGAACTATTACAACCTAATTATCGCTCAAAAGGAGTCAGAAAAAAAATATTAAATATCTATATAACAAAATATTCTAGGGGCACCTGGGTGGCTCTATTAAGTGTCTGCTCAGGTCATGATCCCAGCCAGGGTCCTGGGATGGAGCCCCATGTCCCTGCTAAGCAGGGAGCCTCCTTCTCTCCTTCCTCTCCCTCTGATCCTTCCAGCCCCGTTTGTGCGTGTACAAGCGCACCTTCCAACAAAATCTTATAAAAGATAAATAAAATATTCTAATCATTTTTAATTATTTATTTATTTATTCGTGAAAGACAGAGAGAGAGAGAGAGAGAGAGAGAGGGGGCAGAGACACAGGCAGAGGGAGAAGCAGGCTCCGTGCAGGGAGCCCGATGTAGGACTCAATCCCGGGTCTCCAGGATCACACCCTGCGCTGAAGGCTGGCGCTAAACTGCTGAGCCACCCAGGGATCCCCTCTAATCATTTTTAATTATGTTACTCTAAATGCGCAAATATGAAAACACCTCTGACAATAACTAGGCAAAATGTAAACTGCAGTTTTAGAAAAGGTAAACAGTACAATACTGTTTGTATAAATTTTTTGAAAAGTAAACTTTCTGCAAACTGTTAACAGTGGATTGCCTGTTGGTGGAAAAGGAAAAATAGCTTTTAATTTTCTGTACCATCAGAATGTTTTTATCATATACATGCATTAACTTCTAACTTAAAACATACAATTACTTAAAGTCCTCTAATCCCCACAACCTTAACCACTATTCTTACCATCAACTGTCCACACATTCCTCCCTCCTTCATCTCAGTATCTAAAAGTTGACTAAAATTAAACTTGCCTGACAGGAATTTCAGCTACTAGAGAATGTATTTTGGAAATATATTTTGGACATATATTTGAGGTTTTTCTTTAAAAAAATCTCTTCACTCTAAAACACCTCTGAGCTGGAAAAAAAAAAAAAAAAAAAAGAGAGAAAAAGATTTCCTACACTGCCCCGAAAACCAAAAAATCTCATTTCCTATCGGGCCCCTAACCCTCCTCTCCTAGAGAGAGGTAATGCTTATGGTTATAATATCCTCCCCTTCTTCTAATAGTTATATATGTAGTCTTGGCTAATTTCACTCTCCCACATAAAAAAAGAGCAATCTCAATTGTTACTGAAGAGGAGGAAGGCTTGCCCCTTGCAGAATTACTTAACAAGATGGCAAGGATCTTACCATCTGGTTTTCTCAGCTCTCACCACCTTGATGCAGATGGTCAATCACTACTCTAAACTTCTATAGGGCAAGATCTCAGTCCTTTTACAAGATCATCTCTGGTACTCTATGTATATGGAAACTTAGTATTTGTTCATTTCACCTGAATCAGGTTAGAGCATTCTTTGTCAAAGGGAGAGGGAGGTTAGAAGAGTACTTCCAGGTTACGGCCCTTTAAAGATGCTTCCTGCTTTAATCAGTCTTCCTCCACTCTCCTTAGCCACTTATAAGTTTTACAACTAAACCAAGTACTTCTAATTACTGCTTATTCATGTCTAATTATTAGAACACAATAACTATTATGGATATAATGGCTTAAGATTTACTTTAAACAACTAAATTTTGCTCACCTGAGTTCAGTCTTCATAATTCTCTCACTGTGCATGATCACCACCACCCCCCCCCATCAACTAAAAACAATTACAGTCTCAAAGCAGCAAACTTACCCTATTTTTGAATTACTGAGAAAGGATTAAAAATCTTTTCCACATAATGGGGTAAATGGTTATAATCACGTTCATAACATTATAATGTGAGGCAGAACTGACTTCCACATAAGGAGGAGTCACAACTGCAAACCATTTGGCAGCTTCTTAAATACACTTAAAAAGTAAATACGTTCTAAGTATTTTTGGAATACTAATTTTTGGAATTAGTTTTTGAGGAATACTCAAACTAAACACAATTTTCTGTAAATATCTATTTGAATTGGAAGTGACAAATGGTTTGTATAGCAAACTGAGTTTAAAAGTTTTAAAAAAAGGTACACACTCATCACACATACATACATAACAAAATCCAATACTAACCTCAAAATTACTCTGGTTTACAAGTTTCAGGAAAATAAATAAATGCCATGTCAAGTAACATTGTTCAATGGGAGATCAAGCAACTCCACAAGAGAAAGACACACAAAAGGTTATCTTCTAAGACAACTTAAGTGGATTGAATCCTGAATAAAATTATTAAAACCAACTCTGAAACAGATGGTTAACCTTGAAACTTTATTTCTTGACTGAATGAATTAAAAGAGAAGAGAAGGTAATGAAGAATAATATACTACCTTGTAGTATTTTAAATATTACTTAAGTACTGAATCAAACAATACAGACCACAACGAAGAAATTCTAAGCTTCCACAAGAAACTAAGAGTTACCCCAATTCCACCACATGAATAGGACTGTGACTTTGGATAAATCAATTAAATAACAATCTGAACCTAATTTCTCATGCACATGGTGAGTTGATGACCAGTTTTAAGTTTCCTAATAGCTAACACTGACAAAGGAAACACAAATGTATTCTTTTCTAACTTAAATTATACACAGTACTTGTCATCCAAGCCAAATCACAGTTGAGTTCTGTTGTCGGCACACAGGATCAAAAAAAAAACAAAAAAAAAAAAAAAAAAAAAAAGTAGCAATGAGGAAGCCAAAGGATAATCCTAATTCAAGAGGGAGAAGCAGAAAAACACAGAAATTCCCAAAATATTCCCCCCTAACCCCTGCCCACCCACAAATTTCTAGGTGTATTTTACCATTTCATTCTTCATCAGGGCAAGTCTTGTCTGGCAAGGGTATCACATTATTTTAGGCTCAACAAATTACTGATAAAGCCATGTCCTCAAAATGTTAGTTACTCTTATGGTCTGTTAAAACTGCAGAACAATTTTTAAATTAAAAAATTAAAGCAACTTTCATTCAACAGCCAACTCAGACTACCTGTCAAATAAGCAACATTTCATGACATCTCATGACAAGAATCACTATCATCACATTATCTCCTGTAATTCCTGGGAAAAGTGAGGGGAAAAACAGACGTACCTAGACAGGAATAAAAGCAACATTAAAAATACAAAAGCTGCTGTGAAAACAAAGCTAATACAAGAATCTCAAAAAAATGAGAAAATAAGAAAGGGTGCAAAAGTTCTTAAAAAAAAAAAAAAAGGCCAATCCAAACAGTACCGTCATTTAAAATATTCACACCTTAAAGTAACACCCACCAACAAAAATGGTCATTTTCTAAACAACAAAAATTCACTACTTCAGCCACTGCAGTAATCAAAGAATGTCTAAAGTGCATCTTTTCTATATGTAAATTTGTAAATATGTTTCAAAAGAACGTTACTGAATATGCGTTTTTATAGTTAAGTTTTTGAGAATAAATCTATCTTAACATAAGACATCCCACGTTGAAACTTTCACCTACATATTCACCACTATAAATTTTAATTAGGTTTTCTGCTGTCACCAGGTGATACAAGATTAATTGTTCCACAACCCGACCTGCATACACTACAGGAATGCTCCTCTTACTGTCCCTAAAAATGCTAGCATCTGACAAATGTAGTGCATAGATAAGAAGTGCCCTTTCTAGCCTTTATTTTGCTTAATACCACACTTCCATAATTTTAACTATTCTTACTTAAGCACTACGTGAGTTAATATTTTTAAAATGCTCTAACTTGGAACTTTACGTACATGTGTTAGTTGGGAACAATGATTATGTCTATCCATTCAAGTCTTAAATAACCGTCCTTTATTTACAGCTCACCTCATGTCCTAGCACACTTGAATTTTTAAAGTTTACCAGGAAGACGGTAGAAAGACTCCCAACTCACTCAAGACCGCTGACCAGCCTTCGAAATAAAGGCTGTATCCCAAAGTTTAGGAAACTATTTAATAAGGGTAGGGTCGTTCAGGACAGCACTGCCCATCCATCATTTCATAATCAAAGTGTGCAAAGAGCGTTCACAGTACATTCTTCAAAGCAAAATAAAGGGCTCCCTTTTATTGGGTTGGTCAGGATTCTCAAAACGTGTGTTGAGAGAGTCGGGAACTGCCCTTTCGAGCCCTTCCCCGAGTTTCCACCGTCCCCGGGAAGGAAGGCAGCAACATGGCAAGTCTGAAGGCGAGGCACCGCATTTCAGGGCTCAGATTCATTCCTTCAAATAACTGTGCCCCTGCCTGGCGCAGCCTCCACGCCTGTACCAAGCGACAGCAGCGACAGCAGCGACATACAAGATCTTCCTTCTGACCAAAAACTTTTCAAGCGTCAGGAAGAACACAGAGTGCAAATATGTCCCCTATTTACAACTGCACGCCTCTTCCATTGTCATCCCGACTCCGAGGCTGCCTAGAGGAGAGCCGGAGCCCAGGAGTCGCCCGGGAGGAGTCCCTGCAGCCAGGGCCGAGCTCCTCCTCCGCCAGGTCCTCAGGTCCCCCCAGCACCAGCTCCGAGAGCGCGCTGAGCGCGCTTTATCTCCGGCGACAGGCGAGTAACAGTGTAAAAATGTCACTCCGGCAGCGGGTCCGCTGGCCCGGAGCAGAGGCCGGGCGGCGGGGCCCGGCGGGCCGGGCGGGCGGGGCGCGCGGGGACCGGCGGAGCGGTGGGGGCGCCCGAGGCCCCAGGCCGCCGCGGGCTCAGCCCCGACCCGCGCTCCCCACCCGTCGCCCGGAAGGGGGAAAACCCGCCAGCGGGAGGATTCAACAGGAGCACCGCGCCGCCCGCCTGCCGCCCGGGAAACAGCCGCCGGCCGCCGGGACGCGGGGGGAGGGGGAGGGGGAGGGGGAGGGGGAGGGGCGGCGGCGGAGGCGGCGGCGGCGGCGGCGGCGGCCGGGCTGCGGGGCGCGGACCCCCGCCCTCCCTCCCGCCCGCGCGCAAGGTCGCCGCCCGCGCCCCAACGCCGCCGCCGCCGCCGCCGCCGCCGCCGCCGCCGGCGCCCCGACTGGGGCCAGGGCGGCAAGTTTAATTTCCCGAGGCTGTGACGGAGCCCGCGGCGTGGACGGAGCGCGCCGGCCGCGGGCCCTCCCCACCCCACCCCCACCCCCACCCCCAGCGCGGCCCCCGCCCCCCGCCCGCGCCCCGCTGCCCCCGGCCCGGGCCGCCGCCAGGCAGCAGCCGCTGCAGCCTCCGATGCCGGGAGGCGAGTCTCGGCTGGCAGACGGGCGGCGCTTGAGCCCCGCCACAGACACCGCCGCGGCGGCGGGCGCCGAAAAATGGAGCGCGGCGAGCAGAGAGGAGAGACATTTTCTTTCCGTTAACTGAATGGTTTCCTACCTCCGGGCTCCCGACTCGCGACTCCTCTCACTCCGCTGCTCTCCGGGCTCCGCCGCCGCCGCCGCATCCAATCGCCTCCTCCCCCCCTCCCCTTCCGCAGCCAGCCCGGCCGTTCCTCCTCCTCTCCGCTTCAAAATGGCGCCAAGCGCTCTTCGGCGGCTGCTCCAATCGAACCGCCGCGGACGGCACCCAGGGGCAGGCGGTGCGCGGCGCGGGGGCGCAGCGCCCCCTGCCGACCAGACGGCCCCCGGCGCGCGCCCGCCGGCCCGCTGGGCTCCCGGCCGGCCCCGCCCCCGCGCGCGCCCGGCTCCGCCCCCCGCGCGCACGCGCAGCCGCCCGGGCGCCGCCGCCGAGGCCGCGGAGGCCGCGGAGGCCGCGTGGCCGCGGTGCCGCGGGCGCGCAGCTGTCGGTGCTTTCTCTGCCTCTGCTTTTCGCGGAAAACCATGTAAATTGTGACATGTCCCTAACTTTGGGGATGAAACTTCGGTATTTTTTAAGACACCGAAGTTGAACACTGATGCCGTGCCATGCAAATGAAATCAGAATTAACTACTTTGCTCTTTATTTGGGGACTCTTACCCAGTCGTCTCAAAATAGCGCAAAATAGGCTTTTTCTACGCCGTATTACGTGTCTACTTAATCCACAGCTTTCCCATTGTGAGGAGTTGGTTAAGCGGCAGGTGGGAAGAGGAGCGCAGTGATTCAACCTGGACCAAAGCATTCCGCTCGCCTCTTACCACAGTTGTCCTTGCTGGAGGAGGGATCCTCTGAGCACCACGACGCCCTGCAGGAGGGAGCTAGGTTTCTAACCCCCTTCACCCCTCCTGCAGCTCTGGGGGAGTGTATTAAGAGTTGATTTGACAATTGCTATTAGGACACAGAGGAAAACACCTCAAAGAGGCTTAGTTTCTAACAAAAGAAACCGTGTTTTATACAACAGCAAATAGATTTACAGAAATTTGTAATGTAAACCTTCCCTTGAAGCACCACTATTTAGAAAACCTGGAATCTAAAACTGGTATTAAAACAAAAAGCTGCAATTCATCAAGAGAAATGTAATTGGATGTGGCATAATTTAAGATAGTTAAGAACATAAACCATTCAAAAATTAGCTGTGACTGCTGCCTACTTCCAAGACAGAGGAATTATGTGGGAATGATGTAAAAAAAAAAAAAATGCTGGGATCCCTGGGTGGCGCAGCGGTTTGGCGCCTGCCTTTGGCCCAGGGCGCGATCCTGGAGACCCGGGATCGAATCCCACATCAGGCTCCCGGTGCATGGAGCCTGCTTCTCCCTCTGCCTATGTCTCTGCCTCTCTATCTCTCTCTCTCTCTGTGACTATCATAAATAAATTAAAAAAAAATGCTGATTTTACACAGACTTGGTTAGGAGAATTATCTTTGATTATAAAGCACCACAAATCCAGTCACCAGCTGTACTAGTTTTCCACTACTGCTGTAATAGATTATCACAAAGTGCCTTACAGTTCTGTAGTTCTGAGGACTGGCATCAAGATGTTGGCGTAGCTGTGTCCCTCTCTGGAGAGTCTAGGGAAGAATCCATTTTCTTGCCTTTCCATCTACTAGAGGTTGATCACATTCCTTAGCTCTTGTCCCACTTCCTTCATCTATACAATCAGAACAGCAGCATCCCTCTGACCTTGTTTCCATTGCTACATCTCTTTCTCTGACTGCCTTCTGCCACCTTATTCACTTTTAAGACCCCTGGTGATTATACTGGGCCCACCTGAGTAATCCAGGATAACCCACCTCATTTAAGGTCATATGATCAGCAGCCTCAATTTGATCTGCAACCTTAATTCCCCTCTGCCATGTAAACATATTCACAGGTTCCAAGGAATGTGACAGGAACGTCTTTGGGGACTATTATTCTGCCTATCACATTACTCGTGTTTGGGTTATCTGGACCTTTTGTTTTCTTTTGGTAGGTTATAAAGCTGAAGTTAAGGGAATTAGGAAGTTGGAAGACAGCACGAATACACATGGTTAATGTGAACAACCCTAAAAACACCTACATTGCCCTTAGTGTGTTTTGAATACTCCTCTACTACATCTCTAGACCAACCTCACAACGCTACACTAGATGATGGTTTCTGAAATCTTCAGGTGTTACTCTACACCTGAAGCCAGAAATCATATAGTCTTGACTATCCACCCTACCCTATCTGGGGGACATTTAAACCTTGCAGGATGTGGTAGGAAGTATGCCAGCAGATGTGTGCTGAAAAATTGTCTCTTGAGAATTTAGAATTTCAATGAATGCGATTTGACAGAAAATAATTTCCAGGTTAAAAAGAAAATAGAATGCTGGGCAGCCCCGGTGGCGCAGCAGTTTGGCGCCACCTGCAGCCTGGGGTGTGATCCTGGAGACCCGGGATCGAGTCCCACATCAGGCTCCCTGCATGGGGCCTGCTTCTCCCTCTGCCTGTGTCTCTGCCTCTCTCTCTCTTTGTCTATGAATAAATAAATAAATTCTTAAAGAAAAGAAATGTAAATGTTTAAAAAAAGAAAATAAAATGCTATATGAATGTACTCTCCTCTAGAAACATAGTACTTAGTGTTGGCAATTATATTTATTGAAATATGTGAATTGCAAAAATAATGTAAGTCAGAATCACTTTCAAAATGCACTGGAAGTATGCTGAACTATGAGAAACTGTGTGGGTATGTCAAAAGAAAGAACAATTTCTGAAAGGACATGTCTGATCAGAATATTGTTTTACTTTCACGTTTATCATTTCATTCCAAAAGCAATAAAATATTTATCATACATAATCAAGCGTGTTAGCTAATTAGACAAGGAGGAGACTGGGCCCTACTTAGATATAGGCTGTTATTTATTCTGTGTAATTTGAAGTACATCGCAAAGTCCAGTCAAGCTGAAAACATGACCCCCGCCTGCCTTGTATAACAGTGCTGAAATTCCACTAGACTAATTCTTTGAGTTAAGGCATTGGATCTCCAGAAAACATATTGAAACCTGGTTATATTACTTGAAAAAGGTAACCTGCTAGCCTATTAGTATCAATTAGCAGAGACTAAGCCAGGTCGAAATCAACTTTGTGATATTTAGGCATTAGTCAATCAGGCAAATGAAGTAATCTCCAAAACTCTGAGGTCAGACTCTTGTTCATGATGTGGCCATCACGGAAAGATAGCATAGGGGCTCTTCTCCTCTCCCCTCATCCAAAACTCAGCTTCTGGTGCCTAGAATTCCTCCCTTCATGATTAATTCCCTGTATTAAGCACCGTGCCCATTCTGTGACCCTCTTTATTTGTTTTAAGTAAATTCTACCCCCAGTGTGGGGCTCAAACTCACAACCCTGAGATTGAGAGTCACATGTTCTACCAACTAAGCCAGCCAGACACCCCTTAAACTTTGTGCTATTTTTGCCCATTCATTTTTTAAATTTTTCTTTGCTTATTTATTTTTTTAAACGTAAGCTGTATCCCCAATGTGGGGCTTGAACTGAAGACCCTGAGATTATGAGTGTGGTATGCTCTACAAACTGAGCCAGCCAGGTGCCCCTTCTGTGACCCTTTTTAAAATACAAATATTCCTGAAAGAATGCCACATTGATCTGGTCTCAGGGCAGTGGTTCTCAACTGAAGTGGAGTGGAAGAACCCCAAAATCACCTGGGAAATTTCTGCAAACCTCTGAGCCCACCCTTCTGCCACCTTACATTAACAGATTATTTTCCTTTCTATGGAGAGAGATAGGTAAAAGAGACAGAGCTGAGAAAGATGCTGGGATTTCCAAGCAGGAAGAAGAACTAGAAGATTAAGGATGCCACAAAGGAAATTTAGGGGAAGGTGACCTTTGCCTACCTCGTAACACCAGAGCTAGCAAACATAAGCTAAGGCAGCTCTCTTCTTTCTTTCTTCTTGAAGAAAATGTTTTCTTTTGAACATTGTCTTGGAGATCAATTGTCTTAGAGGTTGTTAAGTACATTTTGTTCCTTAAAGAATTCTAGACCATCTTTTAGCTACCTAATAAGTAATTGTGCTCCTGATCTCCTATACAGGAATCATGCTAAAATTCTTTTTTCCTGGAAAAACTCTCTGGGATTTTTGGAGAAATGTGTGTATGTGTGTGTTATCAAATATCATTTGGGTAAATAAACACACTTGGTAGAGTCATCTTGATTTCCTGGGAGTTGAATAGCGTAGGTCACCATTGTGATTGAGGTCTGAGCTGCTGACTATTTCTGAATGTATAAGGCAGAACAGCCTAAGCAAAGACCATTCACTCTTACCCATAGTCAGCACTCCGCAGTGTGTGCAATCCACGGGCCTGCACTTGATTAATGGGAGGAAATTGCATTTATTTACGCTCTAAATCCATGCTTTCCAACTGAAATACAATGTGACCATGTATGCGATTCAAAATCTTCCAATTTTAAAAAGTAAAAAGAAACCAGTGGTATTAATTTTAATAATATTTTATGTAACATATCCAACATACTGTCATTTCTACATGCAGTCAATACAAAAATATTTTACGGGATATTTTACATTCTTTTGTTCACATTGTGAATTTTACATTTAAAGCACATCTCCGGGGGCACCTGGGTGGCTCAGTGGTTGAGTGTCTGCCTTGGGCTCAGGACATAAATCCTGGAGTTCTGGGATCAGGTCCCGTATTGGGCTCCGGTATGGAGCCTGCTTCTCCTCCCTCTGCCTGTGTCTCTACCTCTCTCTGTGTCTTGAATGAATGAATGAATGAATGAATGAATAAAGAAATAAACAGAACGAAAGAAAGAAAGAAGAAAGAAAGAAAGAAAGAAAGAAGGAAGGAAGGAAGGAAGGAAGGAAGGAAGGAAGGAAGGAAGGAAGGAAGGAAGGAAGAAAACATCTCTGTTCCTGCTAGTGATATTTCAAGTGCTTTGTAAGCACATGTGGCAAGTAGCTTCCTTTGTTGACAGCACAGCCAATAGACCCTGGAATCAAAAATGCTACTTTTAACAACTTGTAATACAGAGCAAACATTGTTTCACTATAGTTCATTGCAACTATTGAAGCTTGTTATAAATTATGTTAATATCAGTTGAAGTGCATGCATATTTATGGTATGTACAAACATATATATAGTTACCTGGTATTACACATATATAGTATATACGTTCATGGCTATATTATGTTCATGTTTTTAATATAGAATAATGACTTACTCTAAATTTCAAGTTTATATCAAGTCTATCATTGGTTTAGTTCTGTAAGAAAGCAAATGAGATTTAAGAAATATTATTAGCGGGACGCCTAGGTGGCTCAGTGGTTGAGTGTCTGCCTTTGGCTCAGGGTGTGATCCCGGAGTTCTGGGATCAAGTCCCGCATTGGACTTCCTGCATGGAGCCTGCTTCTCCCTCTACCTGTGTCTCTGCCCCTCTCTCTGTGTCTCTCATGAATAAATAAATAAAATCTTAAAAAAAAAAAGAAATATTATTAGCCACTAGAACTAACCATATTCACAGTAAGAGGTTAATATCAGAAGCATACTTCTAGTAACACATGAGCTTCTTTAAACATATTTTTGTTCAAAATAAACTTCTTTACATGCTGTTAGACATAATGAGTAATAGAATAATCTGGCCAGATAACCAAATGGAATAAAAACGAGGACTCTCTCACAAACCTCTTATTTATATTTTGATTTTAATTAATTGTCTTGCATCCAGGGCAGCTCCTGGTAGTGTTGATAAGTCTGAAGCTATATGGGGGCCTACCCTTACTTCAACCAGATTCCTTTACTTAGTCACTTTTATTATTGTTTATTATCTATTATTTATTATACTCTTTACTTTTGTCCCACTTTCCACCCCCATGCTGCTTGGCCCTATGGCTTTTTTTGCCTGTAGGTTTATCTTTCCTGTTAATTTTCTTTTCCTCTCCATAGTCTACTGTCTATGCTGTTTACAACTGTAGAAAATTTTCCCCTCACTTTTTAAAATAAAACATTCCCTAATCTTGTCCATCATTTCCCCAAATAAAGTGTGGATACTATATGAATTCTACAGACGTATGTATATTTAACAAGTGTGTTCTTTATAAGCTTATGTCACTTCCACCCATTGTAGAGAGGAGACCTCTATTTTTATAAGCTTAAACTAGGTGTAATTTCTTGTATAAAAGGCACCTAATAGACCTTTAATTACTTGATGGTGCCTTTTTAACATTTATTACCAGTTTGCTTACAGATATAATTGCTTTAGAGCTGGTTAGGGAAGGGTGTCAGAAAATGTCATGAAAACATTTTGAGAATTTTAGAGTTCATAAAGCATAGAAATGATCACGTCTTTCAATTCATTTCACATAAAGAAGCTGAGACCCAAATAGCTAAATGATTTGTCCAAGGATACATAAATAGGGGGAAATTTTTAGTGAATCTCATCATCCTCCAATTAATTTACAAAGTAATTCAATGCTATTCACTCCATTTCAAAAACATGTTTAAATATCTTTTTAAAATGTAAGTCACAGCAAATGCTATGAATTTATGGATATACTGATTGACTTATAAGAATATAAAAAAATGGAATAAGTGTAGTACATGGCTGCTTCAATATGTTCTTTTGAATTTATTATACATGTATATATTATGTATTATATAACGTGTAACAGTAATATTATATATAAAATAAACCTTTTATTATGGTAAACAGAATACCATAAAATTTACCTCTTACCTATTTTAAAGTGCACTGTTCAGTAGAGTTAAGTATTATTTACATTGTTGTGAAACAGATTTCCAGAACTTTTTCATTTTTCAGAACTAGAACTGTGTACACCCATTAAATAACAACTCCCCTTTTCCTCTTTGCCCCATTCTATTTTCTGTTTCTATGAATTGGACTACTCTAGCTACCTCTTTTCATGACTAGCTGATTTTACATAGCATAATGATAAATCTTATTTTTTAAGAGTTTCAAAGAGATAATTGAGAGATGTTTGATACAAAACATCATATCTCTCACTACCGTCTAAAGAGAGATTTGTGTTAGGAAAACATTTATCATCAATTCAATTTCAGGAAATAATAAAGAGATATGGAACCAAGAGCAATTTCATTTGAAAAGTACTGAGAATGACACAGGAGAGTTCAGACTGCAGCTCTGAATATTTGGGCAAAGGCGAATGAAATAATACAATATGATATATTTCATATAAATACATATTCAATCTCTAATCAATGTCTTTATTTTACTCAATTATCATTTAGCATTCCAGTATAAGATAGCCAAAAAAACCAAACCAATTTTTCAATGTCAAGTTTCTGTTCTAGGCAAACAAGTCTAACTTTTTGTCTGGGTAAGAGCCCACTCTATAGCTACCCAAGTTTGTATCACGTTTTGTTGCAAGTAAATTAATTTGACTCCTAATACTCACTCTTCTAAGATATGTAAGAAGCATCCCATTCTATATCTTCTACAGACTATAGTAAATATAAATACGGTAATATTTGAAAATTAACTTTACTCAACGACCAGCAGATGGAGCTGTTGAAAAATGTTGTTACTTTAATTTTTTTTTTTTTTTTTTTTTTTTAACTCAGCTGAAATAAAACCAGGTCAGGTATAGTCTCTTTTTGATATGTAAATAATTTGTTTATTGAGGGGAAATCTGGAAATTCAGTTAAGAATAAAAGGGAAAGGGGCGGGACACCTGAGTGGCTCAGCGATTTAAGCAACTGCCTTCCGCCCAGCCCAGGGCGTGATCCTGACTCTAGGGATTGAGTCCCACATCGGGCTCCCTGCATTGGAGCCTGCTTCTCTGTCTATGTCTCTGTCTCTCACTCTCTGTCTCTCATGAATAAATAAATAAAATCTGAATGAAAGAAAGGGAAAGGGGAGACTGAATGGCTCCGTAGGATGAGGGTCCCACTCTTGGTTTCAGCTCAGGTCATGATCTCATGGGTCCTGGGATCCAGGACCAAATTGGGATCTGATCTCAGCGGAGAGTCCACTTGAAAATTTTCTCTCTCTCTGCCCCTCTTCCTGTGTGTGCATGTACACACACACAATCTCTCTCAGATAAATACATAAATCTTTAAGGAAAAAAAAATCTATCATTATCATGCCACTATAGAAAGTTACTTTTAATATTTTGTTGTATGTCAGTCCAGAATACATTTTATCCATATAATTACATTTACATTTTATTAAAAATGTAATGTTTTATATGCTTTTTAATAGAAATATAAAATATGCTAAATATATATTTATAATAGTTTATAATCTCCCTTATCTTCTTAAAAATATAAGATGTATTTGTTTGTATGGAAATCTGCAGGGATGATATTTAAAATATTTGTAACTGTACAGAACAGGCAAAGACAAATCAGAATGGATACTGGCTATAGCTTGAGCAGAATGCTGAATGTTGCCTGGTGTCCAGGCATTCATCCTTTAGTTGGTGGCTGGTGGGCAAGGTCTAGGGGGTGATAGAAAGGGGCTGGAGCGCTCAGGGAGAAAAGAGAGTACTCAAGAGGTCAGGGAAGCAACTATGTAACACCCCTATGGAAGTCCTTCATTATTTTAGTGGTATAACATTTATTCAATGGTGTGACAACTAATACAGTCACACCAATGCATAGCAGCTGAACTATCAGCTCTAGACCATCTGAAAACATATATGAGGATACACAGATTCAGTGACCTCCCAGGAGAGGATCTGGGTAGCTTGGGAACAATGATAGAAGAGAAATTTTTCACCTTTGGTAGTATGACGTATTTAACACTGAAAATAATTTTTGAGTAAAATATCATGAATAACTTTCAGGTGTATAAACATATACTTAGACTGTTATTTTTAGTGACTGTATACTACCAATCTATCATCGCTATACATCATAATTTATCTAACAAACCTTCATTTGTTTAATAGTTCAGTGATGAATTATAAAATAAATATTTTAAATATATTTGAATTCATGAGTTCATGATATATTTTTAAAATAAAAGTACTTAGTCACTGTAGGAGATTGCTAACAAACCAATTTATTATTTTGAAATCTGGCAAATAAAGGAAAAGAATCCATCATTTATCTTACCTGTCTATACAAACTATGCCAGTGGATAATCATATAGTTTTCTTTGAGCAGAAGATATCTAGCTAATAAAGAAGGAATGATAGAATTAGAATATCATTTTTTAAAACTTGGATGAAAATAACAGATGCAGACACTGAGCATAAATACCTGCTAACATCACACAGAAAAACAACCAAATCATTGGATGCTCTCTGAAGGAAGAACATGGCAGCACCTATGCAGGAATATTGCCATAATAATCTAGCCTAAATCTGATCAAGCCTCTAGATGCCAAGTACCAATTTACAAAAAATATAGAGAAACATATTCGGGTTTCTTTTTTTTTAATTTTTATTTATTTATGATAGTCACACAGAGAGAGGCAGAGACACAGGCAGAGGGAGAAGCAGGCTCCATACTCTGGGAGCCCGACGTGGGATTTGATCCAGGGTCTCCCGGATCGCGCCCTGGGCCAAAGGCAGGCGCCAAACTGCTGCGCCACTCAGGGATCCCATATTCGGGTTTCTAACTTAAGTTGAAGGTTGACACCAAAAGCAAAGGAAACAAAAGCAAAAATAAGTGGGACTATATCAGACTAAAAAATTTCTGCACAGCAAAGGAAACCATCAACAAAATGAAAAGGCAACACACTAAATGAAGAAAAAGGCAAATCATATCTCTGATAAGGAGTTAATATCTAAAAGAATCTATACAACCCAATAGCAAACAAATAAACAATTTGATTTTAAAAATAGGCAGAGGAGGGGTGCCTGGGTCACTCAATTGATTAAGCGACTGACTCTTGATTTTGGCTCAGGTTGTAATCTCAGGGTCTTGAAATTGAGTCCTGCGACAGGCTTGGTGCTCAGTGAGAGTCTGCCTGAGATTCTTTCCCTCAATCACTGTGCTCTGTCTCTCTTTCAAAATAAGTAAATAAATCTTTTTCAAAAATGGGCAGAGGAGCGGAATAGATATTTTTCCAAAGAAGACATGCAGATGGCCATCAGTACATGAGAAGGTGTTCAACAACCCTAATCATCGGGGAAATTCTAACTCTAATCAAAATCATGATGACATGGTTAGAGTGGATAGTAACAAATACAAGAAGTAACAAGTGTTGGTGAGATGTGGAGGAAAGGAAATCTTTGTGCATTGCTGATGGAAATATAAATTAGTACAACCACCATGAAAAGTAGTATGAAGTTTTCTCAAAAACTCAAAATAGAACTATTATATTATATATTGATTCCACTTCTGGGTATTTATCCTAAAAAAATGGAAATGCTGACTCAAAATGATATCTTCTCCCCCATTTCATTGCAGCATTATTAACAGTAGCCAAGATATGGAAACAACTTAAGTATTTAATGACAGATGAATGGATAAAAAATAATTTGGTATACACAAACACATACATATATATGCACTGGAATATTATTCAGCCACGAAAAAGAAGGAAATAGTGCCATTTACAGCATGGTCGGATTATGCTAAGTGAAATAATAAGTCAGACAGAGAAAACAAATATCATTTTTTTAAAAAGGCTCACAGATGCAGAGAACAAATTGGCAATTGCCAGAGGCATCGGTTGAGAAATGGGTGAAATGGGACAAACCTCCACTGATTAAAAAAACAATCATGGGGATATAATGTATAGTATTGCAACTATAGTTAATAATTCTCCATTGCAAATTTGGAATTTGTTAAGAAAATAGATCTTAGAAGTTCTCATATAAGAAAAAAATGGCATCACTATGATGACAGATGTTAACTGGGCTTTTAGTGGTGATCATTTCACAATATAAACAAATATCAAATAATTATGTTGTACATCTGAAATCAACATAATGCTGTATGTCAATTATAGCTCAATAAAAATTAAAATTAAAAAAGTAAATTCCAAGGGGGAAATAAATGAGCCATGGAAACATTTTGAGCATTAAAAGAGATTAACTGATTAAATGCAAGCATGTACCTACTTGGATTCTGATTCGAGAAAACAAAATGTGAAAAATAATTATGCATTTATGAGACCATTGGAAATTAGAACACTGGATATTTAATGATAGTAAAGAATTATTGCTTAGTTTTTAGGTGTAATAAAATAATAGCATAAAAAGTAAAGGCTTAATAAATAATAATAGTAATGGTAAAAAAAATTTAACTGGTATGAAGGATTCTGTTTGTTTTTTTAAGATTTTATTTATTTATTCATGAGAGACAGAGAGAGAGAGAGACATAGGCAGAGGGAGAAGCAGGCTCCATGCAGGAAGCCTGATGTGGGACTCAATCCTGGGACTCTGGAATCACCCCCTGAGTCAAAGGCAGATGCCCAGCCCCTGAGCCACCCAGGCGTCCCATGATTCTGTTTCTTGATCTAGGTACTAGTTGCCCAGTGTGTTCAGTTTGTGAGAATTTGGTGTGTAGCACTGGACTTAAAAATGGACCAAAGACACCCCACCACAGAAGATATACAGATGGAAAATAAGCATATGAATAAATGCTCCACATCATATGTCATCAGGGTGTTTGAGGAGCTCAGTAAGAGGATGTGATGGTCTATTGACTTTTTGGCTGGACCTGGACAATCAGAGACTCCTCACCCTCATCCTTGTCCTTGGAATGTGCATTTTACTTGACTTCCCCATGGTAGAACCTGCCCCAAGGACATAGCCTTAAGAAAGTTATGTGGTGTGTGGTGTTGAGACCATCTAAACAGTATATGACCTCTACATATACTTTTAAGATGGAGGTGGAGATCTACTTGCCTTTTGGACACACAGGACAAGACTTGTAAATAGATTTCCCTTGCTTATTAAAACTGCCTCATACCAACCTAAAATGGTCTGCCTCTTCTGTCTCTCTTTGCCCTGCATGTATGGGGGCTAGTTTTGTGAAACAACACAGAGAGACACAAATTAAAACAACAATGAGATTTGCACCTATTAGCATGGCCAAAGATCAGAACACTGACAAGACCAAATGCTAACAAGGAAGTGAAGCAACACACATTGCAGGGGAGAATGCAAAATGGAATAGGTATAGCTACTTTGGAAGACACTTTGGCAGTTTCTTACAAAACTGAATATATTCTTACCATATGATCTAGCAATCACACTCCTTAGTATTTACCAAAAGAAGTTGAAAATTTATGCACATATAAAAAGCAACACAGATATTTATAGCAGCTTTATTCATAATTTCCCTAACCTGAAAGCAACCAAGATATCCTTCAGTAGGTGAATGGATACAGAAACTATGGTACATCCAGACAATGGAATATTATTCAGGACTAAAAAGAAATCATCTATCAAGTCATGAAAAGACATGAAGGAAACTTAAACATACTAGTGAGTGAAAGAAGCCAATCAGAAAAGGCTCTACACTGTATGATTCCAACACTCTGTGAAGGGTAAAACTATGGAGACAATAAAAAAGATAATGGATGTCAGTGGTTAGGGGTGAGGAGGAACAGATGGGGTGCAGATGATTTTTAGGACACTGAAAATATTCTATGATACTCTAAGAATGGTATATGTCATTATGCATTTTTCCAAATCCATAGAATGTACAACACCAAGTGTGAATCCTGATGAAAGCTATAGACTTTGGGTAATTTTAATGTGTCAATGACGGTTCATAATTTTAACCAATGTCTCACTCTGGTAGAGGATGGTAATAAGGAGAGAAGTTCTGCATGTGTAGGGGCAGAGGGTATATGCGAAATCTCTGTAATTGCTTCTCAATTTTGCTGTGAACCTAAAACTTCCCTTAAAAATACAATCTTTATTTTATTTTAAAGATTTTGTTTATTAATTTATGAGAGGCACACAGAGAGAGAAGCAGAGACATAGGCAGAGGGAGATTCAGGCTCCCTGCAGGGAGCCTAATGTGGGACTCAATCCCAGGACCCCGGGATCATGACCTGAGCCAAAGGCAGGCACTCAACCCCTGAGCCACCCAGGTGTCTCCCAATCTTTATTTTTAAAAATTTGGTAAGCAGCACATTTCTCTCTCTTTTTTTTAAATTCCAGTATAGTTAACATACACTGTTATATTGGTTTCAGGTAAACAATATAGTGATTCAACAATTCTATACATTGCTCAGTGCCTGTCAAGATAAGTGTACTCTTAATCCCCTTCACCCCTTCCTCCAGTCCCTCACCCACCTTCTCTCTGGTAACTATCTGTTTGTTCTCTATAGTTAAGGGTCTGTTTCTTGGCTGGTCATCTTATTTTTCCTTTATTCATTTGTTTTGTTTCTTAAATTCCACATGTGAGTAAAATCATCATAGTATTTGTCTTTTTCTGACATATTTTGTTTAGCACTATTCTCGCTAGATCCATCCATGTTGTTGCAAATGACTAGAGCTCATTCTTTTTTATGGCTGAATAATAGTCCATTATATATATGGCTGAGGTACCTGGGCTGCCCCTCCATTATATATATTTTTATATATATATCATGTCTTGTCTATTCATCTATTGATGGATACTTGGGCTACTCCCATAATTTGGCTATTGTAAATAATGGATCAGCATATTTCTTTTATTTTTCTCTAAAGATTTTATTTTAAGTAATCTCTACACCCAACATGGGGCTCAAACTTACAACCCCAAGAGTCACATACTCTACTGGCTGAGCCAGCCAGGTGCCCCTGGAATAGCACATTTCTATGTATATATTACACTTCAGTGTAAAGTTAAAATGTAAATTAAAAACAATGACATAAAATGATTTTTTTAGAAAAAAATGATAAGATATCTAGAATTCAACATAATACAGATAGGAGGAAAAACGTGGATTATATATGAATCAAGACTGACTCCTAGTTGATAGTTATTGAAGTTAGGTGATGGACACATGGCAGTATATTATATTCTTCTGTCCACTTTTGTATATATTTGAAATATTTCAGAATGATGAGGGTTTTTTTAAGTGGACAGATTTTAAAGTTTGGGTACATATTATCAAATTACTCTCTATAACATTGTTCTAATTTTTACTCTACCAGCAGTGCAAGTGAATACCCATGCATACCAGAATTCATGCAGTTTTATAGAAACAAAATTAGGGGTAATGACATCACTAGGTATTTTAGTTTATACGCCAATTAGTTTGAGATTTTGCTTGGTACAGTATTATAAAGTATAATAAATATCTCATATGAACATATAATTTGTTTTCATTAAATAATAGTTACTGAAAGGTCTAATGTCTAGAGACAGACTGAAATAAATTATAAAGAAGCTTAATTAAAAATGAGTTAAGTCTTCAAGGTGAAACCTACCTAAAGTATTTAAGTACACACACAACACGTCTGCACAGAAAGGCATTGTAAGTTTGTGTAAAGAGAGTGGATTTCAATCCTAACTACACAATGTCAATCTTGGGCAAGTTATTTAACCTTTCAAGTACTCAAATTGGTGATTTGTAAAATCTAAATAATAATATCAGCCACCTTTCAGAGATGTTGTGATAATTCAAAGTGTTGTATATGAAGCCCCAAATACAATTCTTGGGATATTGTATTCACTTAATAAGTGGAAATTATTATTAAACTCTCTAGGTAAGTAATTTTATGTTCTATAAGAAACCTCTTAAACTCAGGTTGGCATGTTGCTATAATTTTTAATGTATTTTTTATGTATTTTACAAACACGGTAAAGAACAAGAATTGGTAACCTTCCATAGATGGTGTGGCAAATCTTCACCATTCGATTCCTTGGCAGGGACACTGCAATTCTTTTTATGACTTGGAAGCATCACCAGGTTGCTAAAGGCACTGATACCATTTCAAAAGCATTTCCTTAAAAAAAGCAAAGTTTGCAGTAGAGGGGATGCTGGCGATGAGGAGGCCACGTTTAAGTCAGCAAATAGCTTAATTGTCAGCTGCTGCCAGTAGAAAGGAGAAATAAGTGAGCCAGAGGCTAGGCATGAGGGGGAAGCTCAATACACAATTTGCTTTACCCAAGACCCCCACTTCTATGGTTTTACCTCCAACCCTCATCAATGAAAGAGCCTCCTCTTTCTAGCTCTGTCCTCTTTATAACCAAACCCCCACAAAGCTCTATAAAGCAATTCTTTTTTTTTTTTATAAAGCAATTCTAATCTTGCCATTGCCCTACTTCCCTTTCCTACGAGTCATAGCCTCAAAATCTTTGTATGCTTTACAGAGCTTTTGGTGAGACTTACCCCAACTTATCTTTCTAATAAAATATACACAATGTATGCTCTGGCAGTACACAAATTATTTGGAATGTTCTCTGTCTTGCCTCCTTGACTTTAAATATTCTAAATGTTTTATGCCTTTCTTCTCCAGAAAAATCCCTAGACACTCTTTAAGACTCAACTTTGTCCATCCAGAGAAGCCCATCATAATGCCTGGGTAGACTTGGACAGTCCTTTAACCATCTTCTCCATGACCCTTGCCTAGTATAACTTTATTCTCACTCTACCTTGTATTTTTGTTATTTGTTTATGTCTAAATCCCCCACTACACCATGAGTTCCTTGAAGATAACCATAATTTATGTTTGTTTTCTGAACTGTTTGTTAGGCTAGAGAGGGCTTCCTATATGTTGCATGAATAAATGTAAATGGCTATAGAATATGAAAGATTTCATATAGATGATGAAAGATGGTGATATTTGTGTACTGGAGGAATAATAGGCAGAACAGCATAAGCTAAACAAAACTGAGCTAGCAATCAGACTCCAGACTTAGTAGCTAGCTATGTGATCTTGGAAGATATACTTAACCTTTTTGAACCTCATATTTTCTCACTCATAAAAGTCATTTTTAAAAAGACTTTATTGGGCAGCCCGGGTGGCTCAGTGGTTTAGTGCTGTCTTCAGTCCAGGATGTGCTCCTGGAGACCCGGGATCAAGTCTCATGTCAGGTTCCCTGCATGGAGCCTGCTTCTCCCATTGCCTGTGTCTCTGCCTCTCTTTCTGTGTCTCTCATGAATAAATAAATAAAATCTTTTATTAAAAGACTCAATCCCAGGACCCTGGGATCATACCCTGAGCCAAAGGCAGACACTCAACCACTGAGCCACTCAGGTGCCCCTATTTTCTCACTTATAAAATGTTTTATGACCCTCCATTACAGACCTCTATCATTTCTCTCTACACTGAGTATATTCTAAAATGGAAATCTGACCAAGTGACTTCCTGGATGTAATGGCATCTCACTACCCTGAGAATGGATTCTCACTTAGAATTAGTACAAGATCCTCAACCATCTAGCTCCTGCTAAGTGGCATAGCCTCCTATTTCTCCCTAAGCCCGGAGGGGCTTTGAGTCCTTTGAAAGGCCAGGGCACTTGACAGCCACTATGAACTAATTCCAATGGTTGCCTTGAGATGAAATCTTCTTGCCAACCTGGATTGAGATGTTTCTTTCTCTGACCCTTCAAGTCTGAGTTAGGTGTCCCTTGTATAGGCTTCCATTTTTATGGTCTGATTTACTTTACTTTTTAGAAAATAATTTGTCACCTTGTGGGGAATGGGCTATAGAAAAAAAGAATAGATAGCAGCAGCAGTCTGCTTAGGAAGCTATTTCAATAATTCAGGGGAGAAATGATGAAGGTGTGTGGCCACAGTAGCAAAGAAGAGGGAACAGAATTAAGAGCTATTTAAAAGGTGACAGATTAGATGGAGAGAGATGGAAAAAGTCAAGACATTCAGATTTGAGTCTTAGGGAATTAGTTGGACAGTGGTATCATGAAATTGGAATAAAAAAACTTGCAAGAATGGGCCTTGTAATGGGGAACAGGTAACGATGAATTCAAATACAGCACTTTTGATTTGCCTGGAAGATCTCTAAATAGTGATGTTGAAGATATATTTGCTGGATTCAGGAGCAAGGTTAGAGATAAAGATACAGGGAGTTTTCAGTAAGGAAGAACTAGTCGAAGCATTAGGACTTGGATTAATTCATGTAAAGAGAATATGGAAACAAATATTAAAGTAAAAGGCTGAGGTCAAGATCTTCAAGACTGTTGATATTGGACAAGAAGAAAGAAGAGGAGACTAAAAGAAAGGAACACAGAAGTAGGAGGACAAAGTATCAAAAAGAGAGAAACAGTCAACAATGTCAAATGCCACTGGCGGAGAAGAACAAAAGGGAATCCATGGATTTGGAGATTAGGATCTCACAGGAGATATTAAGGCAGGCAGTTTTCATGGCACAGTGAGGGATGAAAGGTTGTGGCAGGGTTTAACTGTGAATCAGAAGTGAGAATACTCTCTTTTTAAAGCATAGCTATGAGATTGTTATGATGCCCGTGAGATACTTTACAGTATTTCCCATAGACAATGTGATAGAAATGTGTGTTCAAGCTACATTCTAGGTGCAGCTAGCATTCTCATCAGTCATTCATGTGGTAAGGGAAGTGAGTCAGCTAGCCTTATATCAGAAAGGCCATGTTCCAGAGGGTATTACCACCACCCCTTTGGCTATTCATATCTCCATCAACACCACTTTGCTATCTAAGGTCAGAAATGAGTTTTCACAATTAATAGACTTGTAAATATCGTGAAGGATGTTAGAAATGAATTTTCATTGGTGAGATGAAAAGTATTCAGACTAAAATATTCTGGGGATGCTGCTCGCTTGTACATGAACAAATGATAAGCATAGAGAGAGACCTGTGGTCTGTACCCTTCGGGATGGTATTCAACCACAAGTGAGGAGGGTTTCTGGTTCTCTAATGCCAACTATGAAGAATAACAGAATTTGTCTTTCTGTTTCAAAAGAAACGTTCATGCAAGGTGGTGGTCAGAGCACTAAAGAAACAAAGAACAAGCTTACAGAAAAGGTTCTGTGAACTCTTTTGTGTTCACGTCTAAATGTGACTGTTAGTAAATATCTGTAAGTGAAACAGAAATTTGCTTTCAAGGTGATGGGGCAAGGGTGGGGAAAGTAACCCGGACTCAATGCTAACTGATGAAGGCAATTATCTATCAAAAAAAAAGAAGCTAAGGACACCTGGGTGGCTCAGCGGTTTAGCGCCTGCCTTCGGCCCAGGGCATGATCCTAAAGTCCCGGAATTGAGTTCCTCATCAGGCTCCCTGCATGCAGCCTGCTTCTCCCTCTGCCTGTGTCTCTGCCTCTCTCTGTGTGTCTTTCATGAATAAATAAATAAAATCTAAATAATAATAATAATAATAATAATAAGGTAAAAGTTGGGTATTACTAAATGGGCTGATGTCAGCTCAAAATAGAAATAAAAAAGAAAGATGAGGGCCTCCAAAGGAGGGATGGAGGACTTTGAGAATATTCTCTATGGTACCAGCTGTTTTGCCTCATCAAAACTGTCATGGCCTTGGTGCATCTGGGGTTCAGTCGGTTGGGCATCCAACTCGATTTCAGCTCAGGTCATGATCTCAGGATCATGATCTCAGGATCATGAGAGTGAGCCCTATGGGTTCCAGGCTCAGTGGGGAATCTGGTTCTCTCTTTCTCCATTCCCCTCTGCCCTCTGCCCTCTGCACCCCGCAACCCTCATCATATGTGCATGCTTTATCTCTCTAAAGACAAAAAAAAAGCAAAAAAACAAAAACAAAAAAACCAAGCCTGCAATGACCTCACCATTCTCAAATGCGTGACCTGTTCTACATGAGATAGATGATTTATCATTGCTTAGATGGCAGACTTAATCAAAATTCTGTGACTTATTCCTCCAAGGAAGAGATCCCAAAAGTTAAAAAATGAGAGTGATAGCTGCATTTTTTACCTACAAATGGTTTAACAATCAATATTATCATTTTATTTTGCCATAATGAAAATCATGATAGTGACAGAGATACCTAGTAGGAGAACAAATAGAGATTTTTAGGCACTTGGATAGAAAGAAAATTCTTTGAAAGAAACTAAGTGGAAAAAATGGCATTAAAATATTATTATGTAAAATACCAGAAAAATATTGCTGCAGAGATGATAGACATATTTCTTGCTTGAAATTTGTCCTGTTCCTCCATTAACTTTTCCAAATAAGGGAATGTAGCTGCCAGATCTGGCAAATCCTGGGATTCCACTTTTTTTTGAGGATATGGTATGGTTTCCTTTCTGATGTTAACTGCACTTGATGCTCACAGGATGTAATCCCTTCTAATCTCTAGCAATGAATAAAACATAATGCTTTGAGAGGGGGCTTTGCCTTGATGCATAAATTACACTGAAGAATAAAAATGTCACACTTTTCCTTAAATGTTATTAGAATAAAAATTTTACAAATCAGCCTTAAGTAAAAAATCTAATGGAAAATGTTTATCACTTGACCAAAAGGCAAGGTAATGAAAGTTTCCTTCCACCCCACTATTGGATACCCTAAGCAGGGTACTGGCTTCATGGACATGGTACCTGGGCAGCAGAACCAGGGACAACACTCAGAAGGGCCAGCATTTGATTTAATGCTCTGCTGTCACTATCCTGAAATTCTTAATAATTCTTTAACAAGAGGCCCCATGATGCATGTCACTGGTCTTGCCCATGAGCTTTCTACAAATTAAACCTCTGACCACTTGGTTGTCCTTTGGCTATCCCAGGCTTCATTTGGGCCCTGCCAAGGACTGATTAATGTTGGCCAGTGCCAACTGATCTGGTCTTGGCATCAAAATGGGAGACACCTCAGCTACCCATTTCTCCCAGACAAATACAGAAATGCCTTTTGTGGGATCCCTGGGTGGCGCAGCGATTTGGCGCCTGCCTTTGGCCCAGGGCGCGATCCTGGAGACGGGGGATTGAATCCCACATCGGGCTCCCGGTGCATGGAGCCTACTTCTCCCTCTGCCTATGTCTCTGCCTCTCTCTCTCTCTGTGTGACTATCATAAATAAATAAAAATTATAAAAAAATAAAAAGAAATGCCTTTTCTTTTATGGATTTGCCTATTAACAATTATAAGGATAACGCAATTGCCAAAGGAACAATTCCAAAGACTTCTCAGCAACACAGTGTCAGTGGTGTCCTTTCTTGCGAACAGTTACAGTGTCCTTTCTACAATGGCCACAGGATCATCTTAGCCATGTCAGATACCCACTTACAGACCCAGGCTATTAGTTAGACAGGACTCATTTTTCTTCAAAGGCCCTTTTGCCCAACACTTATTGGAAGAGGGAATTTCCAGAGAGCAGCGGAATGCAATACCAAAGTGAAATATTCCCAGCAAAGGACTGGAAAAAAAGCAAGTGCAAGAACATGTGAAGGGAATGATCCCATTTTGTGAAAAGAAGGAGCAGAAAGAAGGAAGGAAGGAGGAAACCTGATACATATAAAGATTATAAGGTTTTATTTATCCATTTGAGAGAGAGAGAGAGAGAGAGAGAGCATGCGCAGAGGGAGGGGCAGATGGAGAGGGAGAAGCAGGCTCTGAACAGGGATCCCAACTCGGGGCTGGATCCCAGGATCCTGGGATCATGACCTGAGTTGAAGGCAGACACTTAACTGACTGAATCACCCAGGTGCCCCCATATGTGTGTATGTATTTGTATAAACATTGAGAACGAGGGGCACCTAGGTGGCTCAGTGGTTAAGCAACTGCCTTCGACTCAGGGTATGATCCTGGCATCACCGGATTGACTCTTTCAACCAGCTTCCTTCGGGGAGCCTACTTTTCCCTCTGCCTATGTCTCTGCCTTTCTGTTTCTCTCATGAATAAACAAAATCTTTTTTAAAAAATGGAGAATGAAGTGGAGGGAGATATGCCCTCATGTTAACATTGGTTACCTCCGAGGAGTTGGGTGGAGTGCGGGCTGGTGGGGAGATGATTATCTTTTCCTTAACATACATGTGTTTTTGACTTATTATAATGAGTATATTATGTACATTTTTTACAAGTTCAATTACATTTTATAACACCCTTGAATAGATCAAACTTTTTATAATAATCTTGACATGAACACATTCAAATTCTCCTAAAGTTGAATATATTTACATATTTCCTACAAGACATTTCTGCTTTAAGTTTAGGGTTAGGAGTATGGGCCCAGAGGAGGATTACAAAGTTTTAAATTCTGGTTCTGCCTCTTACTAGTATCATTAACCTTAAGCAAGTTACAGCTATAAAATCCTTCTGAGCCTCAGTTTCTTGGTTTGTAAAATAGGGATCATAATAGCATCTACTTCATAGGACTGTTCAGGAGATTCAATGATTGAAGTATGTAATGCTGTAGAAGAGTGTCTGGCACTATTTGTTAGTTACTTTAAAAAGCTCTCTGGGTTGAGAACACATCATTTATGAATGTAGATTATGGCAGCTGAGGCTTTTGAAATAAAGTATTTTTTATTGCTACTGTATTAGTAAATATTTGTGCAAATATAAATAAAACTGCCACGTACAATGAATTTTAGGTAATATGCTATCTATAACAAGTACACTAAAATGTTCTATTTACTAGGAAGTTTAAATTATATTAAAGAACTTTCTCAGGTTAAACTACATGAATAATGAGCATAGAGTAGAGGAGGCAGCTAGAACACTTTCACATGAAAATCAAATCTATTATGAGAAAACAATAATGGGTGCCTAAGGATTGAAAAATGGCCCAGCGCTGTGGGCTGGGCCGTGGAAGGATCCTGGTGAGTGCAAAGAGGTGGATATACTGAGGAAGCAGTACTAGGCAGGCTTGGTGCTACCTTGTAGGACAGTTCACCAGATTCTTCACAGCAGGAAGGGTGGAGACAGTCTCTGAGCACACCAGGCAAAAGACACTGCCTGTAGATTGTCTTCCTCCATAAGTGAATGTCTTCTCCCTTTTAGATAATGTCCTTCATCCTTGCCTCTTCACCATGACCTTCTCTCCATTTGCCCCATGCTTGACCTTTCTATGGAATTCATCACTCCCAACAACTGGGTCAATTTCCATCGTCCCCCTCTCTAATGCTCCGTTCTGGGGCACTTCACTACACTTGTACCTCTCTACCTTACACAGTGCAGTAGATCTTTGGATCTTAAGTCTCTAAACAGAGGCACACAGAAGATTATCCTTTTCCAGTACAGAAAAAAAATTTTTTTTTTTACTACACAGCGTTCCATTGTGTGAATGTACCATAATTGTTTAATTAGTCTTCTATTGATGAACATAAAGCTGTTTCCAGTCTTCTTAATGTAAAGATCCAGTTCTGAGTTTCTTGTTTTTCTTATTCTATATTTTTTCCCTTGAAGCAACTTGTTCAATTATGGCTTTACTGATTATTAGGCACTAGGCAGCTGACAACCACATTATTTCCTGCTCTGATTTTGGGTTTTTGTTTTTTGGATATTTTTTAGTGAAATTAAGCCACACATTCTCACCTGCCTACTAGGAATCTCCTTTAGAAGAATCCACTCCCTCAAACTAAGCATATCTAAAATAAAGAATAATCTCCCCCTCCCACCCATCCTGCTGTGTTAATTTTATCTGAGATGCATGGCATTTATTCACAATTCCATTCACTTATCCCCACACATCCATGCTGCTGTTGCCACGTTTGTGGTGTTCTATTATTCAATGCACAACCAACTACTATTACAGAAACAGAAAAACCAGAGTTGTACAGTTGCATAGCTGGATGGAGATATCTAAGAGACCATCAGATTGAAGGTGTGAGTACATGATCTTGAAATGACATTTGAGCTATACCCCCAATCTCATCATTGAGAACCTTTAGAAAGTGTTCTTTTAAGTCTCATTTCAATCAGTTTGTCTTTTATCTCTTTCAATTTTAGAGACGTTTAGCCAATTTGAGGGGAATCAAAATCAACTGGTAACAAAGATGGAGTTCCTGAAACTGAAAGAGCTTTCTAATGTAAGGTAGGAACTGCCTCGTGAGAACAACAGGAAGAAAACTCCTTGTGTTTAGGTCTAAGGCATGACACCTGTGAAGTAACATCTTACCAAGGAGAAAAAACAGAACAGCATAGAATCACTTCCCAGATGGAACAGGGCAGGTAAACTTTGGTGAGGGAGTCACAGGAGAGCAGCAAGGTGTGGGATAGGAGAGAGTACTGGGAGCCTAACGTTTTTTAAGTTTTTAAATTACAGACATGCTTATATTTAGAATTTTCTGTCTCTTCTCTTTTCATCATTTGGTGAGGATTTTAGTTTCTGAAGGCAATCCTGTGTTGGAATATCTATGGCTTAGCTGAATAAAAAAAAAAAAAAGAGTCTAGTTCATTTAAAATGTTTCCAGTCTAAATAGAAACCAGGAAGAATACCACAAATAAACAGGACATTTTAAGGAATCTTTTAGAAGATATAATGTTGATAAGATTAATTAATACAGAATCAAAAAAGCTATACAATAAAATGCACAAATATGAGTGCAATTTTGGTGTTTTGAAATATTCACCTGTGAAAGCAAAAACACAATCAAATTTAAAAACATAGCCACACTCCCAAGTATTGTGCCCCATTGCAATCCTTTCCTCCTATTCTTTCTTCTTCTTCTTTTTTTTTTTATAAGGGGCGCTACATTTTCAGATTTCTTTTTTTTTTTAATTTTTATTTATTTATGATAGAGAGAGAGAAAGAGAGGCAGAGACAGGCAGAGGGAGAAGCAGGCTCCATGCACCGGGAGCCCAACGTAGGATTTGATCCCGGGTCTCCAGGATCGCGCCCTGGGCCAAAGGCAGGCGCTAAACCGCTGTGCCACCCAGGGATCTCCCTATTCTTTCTTCAACTCCAAACCCATCTCACCCTCCCCTGATTCCCTATGTTATTTTGCTTTTTGCCACTATAGGTTAGTTTACAATTTCTAGAACTTTGGATGAAGGGAATCATACTTTACTGTCTGTACTCTGTTTTGCCTGGCTTTTTTCACTCCAAGCAAAAAATAATATTAATTCTATTAATTAATCTTATCAACATTATATATTATTATCTTAAGAGTCATCCTTGTTTTGCAATAGTCCTTTTTTTGCTGAGTAGTCTTCTATTGTATGGCATGTCAATTTATTTATCCATTGACCTAGCAATGGGTATTTTCCAATATCCAATATCCATTATTTCCAATTTTGGACCAGATAGAGTTGTGATAAACATTTTTTCATTTGTCTACAAGTATTCATTTGGATATATGTTTTCATTTCTTCTCGGCAATGCCTAAATTGGAATGGCTGGATCATACAGTGATGGATCTTTAACTTTGAAGGAACTACCAAACTGTTTTCCAAGTGTTGGTAGCATTTTATACCACCAGCAATGTATGAGAATTCCAGAGGCTATATATCCTTGCCACTATTAATTTATTATATTTTTATTTGTTAATATTAATTTTTTATTTTTTCTCTTGACTGATAATGTTGAGCATCTTTTCATATGCTTATTTGCCATCCATTTATCTTCCTTAAAGTGTCTATTCAAACTTTTGCCCAATTAAAAAAATTGGGTTTTATTACTTTTGGATTTAGAAAATTATTTATATTCTGGCTACATATCCCTTAGCAGATAAGTGATTTGCAAATATCTTGTGCCAGTCTATGGCTTGTTTTTTTATTCTGTTAATAGGCCTTTCAAAGAACACAAGTTCTTAACTTTCATGACAATCATAATTTGTCAACCACTAGTTTTCTTTTATGGATTATGCTTTTGATGTTGAATCTAAGAATTCTGCCTAAACCAAGGCAAAAAATAATTTCTCCTATGTTTTCTTTGAGAAGTTTTGTGTTTTGGAGCATTTTTGAAGGCCTATAATAGAGTTTGTGATATGATATAAATCATATGATATAATTTTTAGATATGATATAAATCATGGATCTTAGTTTTTTCTTTTTAAAAGTTATGGATTTCCAATTGTTTCACCACCATCAGTGATACATTTGTTCAGTACTTCTATAACTGAGATTTTGTTTTTGAAATATAGTTTCACTGGGTATAGAATTCTAAATTGACCTTTTATTTTATTTTTTTTTTTTTAAATTTTCATTTATTTATGATAGTCACAGAGAGAGAGAGAGAGAGAGAGGCAAAGACACAGGCAGAGGGAGAAGCAGGCTCCATGCACCGGGAGCCGGATGTGGGATTCGATCCTGGGTCTCCAGGATCACGCCCTGGGCCAAAGACAGGCGCTAAACCGCTGCGCCACCCTGGGATCCCTAAATTGACCTTTTAAAAATTAATTTAAAGATGTTACTTCATGGGGTGCCTGGCTGGTTCAGTCCAGTTCAGTCCAGTTATTACAATAACTACATATTGTAATTTGTGCAATAAAAAAACCTAAAGGACATGCTGTGATAGAGAATAACAAAGAAATATAGTATAAATAAAAACGTTAGGAAAGTATGAGGAGGCAACAATTTCAGCATAGACTGGAGAATGAACACTGATGAATAAATCACATATTTGGGGATGTGGGAGAATCAGAGAAATCTGGAATATCTGGCTCCAATTTGAGTCAAAATATTTTGAATTTGGTCAGGACTGGCTAATAATTTCAAGTCCCCACATAAAATGAAAATGCAGATCCCATGTTCAAAATGCAGCAGAAAAGTATCATTAAAGGTACAAAGATATAAAACTTTTTCCTGTCTTGGTGATTTTTATTTGCCATTTAATGTCATGCTCCATTTGATGTGGGAATACTCATGGGGCAAGTGTAGGCCCTCACAGGTGCCAGGTGCACTGCCCATTTGCCTTGAGGATCATGCTGGATTCCTTCTGCTGCCAGTGTCAGAAGGAAGCTCTGTATCCCAGCTCAGGATGAGGGAAGTTAATCTCCCCTTCCCAAGGGCCCATCTCCCTATCCTGCCACAGATAGGAAACTGCAAAGGATTCCGTTTCCTTGCTGGTTCATACTTGGTACCTAGATTAGGTATAGGCAAGAGGCTCATCCCTGTTGGGTTGCCTGCCAAACATACTGTGGTGCTGCCAACCCAGGATGGAGACAGCTACCACCCTGTTTCACCCAGAAATGACACTGGAGGGTCACCAAGCCTCATTTTTTTCTACACCCTCACCTAAGATCCCTCTGAAGTCAGAGGGTTTTAGTGGAATGCAGACCTTCCCCCTTCAGTGTGACCAGGTCACTACCCGAGGTAGACAGTATTTGTGGAAATAAGGAGACAGAGTTTTCTTTTTTTTTCTTTTCTTTTTTTTTTTTTTTTGAGACAGAGTTTTCTACCGGTGCAGAAGGGTCCTGAGATGGAACCCAAGAACCAACCAAGAACCCAACCTTTAGAGGTAGGGAGCTGGCAGGAAGCTTCTGAAATGTGTACCATATCCCATTTGCCTTACAAAACACAAATTCAAAAATTTAATGTTTAAGAATTTCAAGATGGCAATCACAGAGTACTAAATCCTTCATGGGATGCCATTCTGATCACGGGCCCAGTGCAATCACATTGGTTGCACACTTATGCACTAAATGTCTGTGTCCTCCTATAGTTCATATGTGGAAATTTTAACTTCCAATGCGATGGTATTAAGAGGTGGAGCCTTTAGGAGATAATTAAGGTCACGAGTGTGGAACCCTCAGGAATGAAATTAATGCCTTTATGGAAGGAACACCAGAGAGATTTCTCTATCTGCCATGTGAACATACAATGAGAAGACAGTGGTCAGCAAATCAGGAAGCAGGCCCTCACCAGACACTGGATCTGCCAGTGCCCTAATCTTGGACTTCTCAGCCTCCAGAACCATGAGAAACAAATATTGTTTAAACAACCCAACCTCTAGTAATTTGTTAGAGCATCCTGGATGGACTAAGACACATTCCTATGAAATTGTCCCTGAATCTGGTTCATCTGTCAATGGATAATAAGATCAAAATATTTGGTCTGCTAGTCTTGTTTTATAGAATTATTTTACCCTTAGAAATCTCAATTTCCAACAGTAAGGAAATATTTATTTATTTATTTATTTATTTAGATTTTATTTATTTATTAATGAGAGACACACACACACACACAGAGAGAGAGAGAGAGAGAGAGAGGCAGAGACACAGGCAGAGGGAGAAGCAGGCTCCCTACAGGGAGCCCGACGTGGGACTGGATCCCGAGTCCCCAGGATCAGGCCCTGGGCTGACGGTGGTGCTAAACCACTGACTCACCTGGGCTGCACAGGGGAAATATTTAAGTACATTACTACACATATGTTGTGGGTAATTATTTGACCATTAGCAATGACTGTAAACATTTTAATCATGTAAAAAAGTGCTTATGCTATGTTGGTAATTAAAAGAAATAGGACTTTTAAAAATTGTATTCTGATTCTGTGATTCAAATTATGTAAAGAGCAGAAAAATGCATTTAAAAAGCCTGAAGGGAGAGGTACTGAAATGTTAACTTTTCTTTGGATTGTAAACTTATGTGTAATACTTTTAATATTTTCCTAAGGGATTATGGTCATTTTTTGGCTGTTTAATATCTGATTCCAACCTTTCCAATGGAATAGCCAGCTACCTGGCAGAGAATACCACATTCTACATAGTCTTGGTGGTAGGTAGAGCTGCAAGGAGAGTTGAAGGGGCCAGGCTTACCATTTCCCCTATTCTGGCATAGTCACTACGTAGGCACATGACCTAGGATTTGGATAATCAAATGTTTCTCCTAGGATTCTGAATCTTAAACTAATGTTTAAAAAGTATAGAGGGGCACCTGGATGGCTCAGTCTGTTAAGCGCCTCTTAATTTTGGCTCAGGTCATGATCTCAGGGTCCTGAGACTGAGCGCTAAGTTAGTGGAGTGTGGTGGGAGGGGGGGGAAATCTGTGCCCAGCGGGGAGTCTGCTTGAGATTCTTTCCCTCTCCCTCCTCCCCTTCCCTTGCTCATGCTCACTCTCTTTCAAATAAAGAAATAAATCTTTTTTTTTTAAAGGAATATGGCAAGCAATGTTCACTGTAGTGCTGACAAAACTTTTCTGCAGATATAATTACTGCTGCCATAATTCTTCTAGAGAGTCACTCCTGAAAAACCTTGCAGCTATTCATTCATTTCCATGCTGGGTGCCCAGCTGATCCTGGGTTCTTTATCCTCTGATAGCTTTCCCCTAAATTTCCTTCTGCTTAATCTAGTCAGAGTTGGAACCTATGGCTAGCACCAAATAATATAACTTCTTTATCATTTCTGTATTTCCACATTTTCTGTGATAACAATGCATCAATTTAATAAAATAGAGGACAAAATCCTAAACAGGAAAACCCACTAAATCATCCTTCAATCACTCTCCTCTCAGTAGTCTTTACCAATCATTGAGTTAAAAAATAAATTCAGCTTCTGAATTTGTAGGTTCTAAAAACAATAACTATCATCTTTATATAGTGAAATGTAATTATTTTTAAAAACTAAATTTTAGTGCATGATAACTACAAATATTTATAATGGAAAAATCAATAAATCACATTACTGATGGAAAATTACTGAAACCCTGCAATTCATATATGAGGTTTTATTGAAGCTGCATAGTTTTTTAAAAAGCAAATATATTGACTAGCTGCTCTGAAAAATTGCCTACAAGGTATACTTTCCAATGACCTTGGCACTAAACAGCCAAGAAAGATGTTATTTCTGCAACTACTGATTAGAAACATAAATGGTTTCATGTCCAAATCCAAAAAAAATTTGTGGGAATTAATTATATTCCATGAAGTAAAACTATAAAATATTTTATTGCATAAATTAACTTTTTTTACTCAGCCCCCCGAAATTTCCTATTATAGATATAAAAATTATCAAATGCAGATTTTCTTTATGACTAGGATAAAAATTTATGTGGCAAGATAGTTTTAAGAAGAGCTTCCTTAGGGGATCCCTGGGTGGTGCAGCGGTTTAGCGCCTACCTTTGGCCAAGGGCGCGATTCTGGAGACCCGGGATTGAATGCCACGTCAGGCTCCTGGTGCATGGAGCCTGCTTCTTCCTCTGCCTGTGTTTCTGCCTCTCTCTCTGTGTGTGACTATCATAAATAAATAAAAATTTAAAAAAAAAAACAAAAGAAGAGCTTCCTTAGACTTCATTTGAAAAGAATATTTTATTTCTTCTTCCATTTCTTTGTATCATTTTATTTGTGTGAAGTCTGGTACACCATACCCTTTGTAAAGTTTGGCTTTTTTGTGAAGATAGACTGAGAAATGAGTGGGTGTAAATAATGCCTATCACCAGAGAACATACTTGTTAGAAGATAGAATGATGGGCATTGTAAGATCTGGGCCAACTTGAGAAGCTAGCTGGCCCTTGCCTTGGCCTCATTATACCTGTGCTGTTACCACCTTCCTTGCTGTCATCACTGCTAATGAAAAACACTCTCCATATTTTCTCTGTTTAGGATTTACTCACACTGTCACTTTTAGAGACAGTGCACTGAGCACAATAAGTAAATAAATGTGTTATATTCTTATTTACAAAATGCCTCCTATGGTCATTTTGGGAGCAGGGCAATACAAGTGGGAGAGGCAGGACAAAGGAACCGGGACTTGGTTTATGTCCTGTTGTAAGTTGTGTTTAGTTTATTTTTAAATAATTAAGCATAAACAATGTGGCTACATACAAAAGTTCAAAGATAGTGCACTCCAAGGATAGTCCTTATTCATAAAAATATTAATATAAAAGTTGAAGGCCCACAAGAATCAAATGTGAGGACAGCAAAATGTGGCTTATTAAAGAATGCTTGGAGAAAGATCAAAGGAGACTGGGAAAGTAGAACTCTCAACTATTTGTTTTTAATTTCTCCATCAGTGACTAGTCTTTGATACCTAAACCTAATTATAATATGACCAAAAAATTTACAAACCAACATCATTTATAAATGTCAATACAAAAATCCTAGATAAAATACAGTGAATAACTGCCAGTATTACACTAAGAAAATAATGTATTATGACCAAGTGGGACTTTTATCAAGTATGAAAGAATGCTTTAATATTAGGAAATATTAATGTAATTTGCCATATTAATACATCTAGTTGCTGAAAAACACTAACAAAATTCAACACCCATTCCTAATTTAAAACTCTTGAGAAAATAGAAATGGATGGATACTTTCTAACATGACTATAAATATATATGCATATCTTACTTGATGGAGAAAAATTAAAAATATTTCCACTAAAGCTAGGAATCGGGAAAGATGATCATTATCTTCATTTCTATATTGTGCTGGAAGTATTAGACAATGTAATTAGACAAGAGAAATCAATTAGAGATATAAGAATCAAAAATAAGAGGAAAAACGACTTCTGTTACAAATGACATATCATACCTGTTAAACTCTAAGAGTCAATACTAAACCAACTCAAACAACAAAATAATTCAGTAAAGTAGCAGGATATGAAATTAATATGAAAAATAACAGCCTTAAAAAAAAGAAAAAGAAAAATAACAGCCTTAACTTACACAAATAATAACCAGTTAGAAGATCTCAAGAAAGAAAAAAAGAATGTATCATTTACAATAGTAAGTAAAAAGATAAAATACTTGGGAATAAACTTAATAAATGTTCAAAACCTATGTGAAGGAACTATAAGTATTCCTGATGCAAAAATTGATTTAGAGAGATGTCCAATCTTAGGATGTGTCATTATTATCCATATATCATTCTTCTTTAAGCTAATTTATGAATAGAGTGCAATCCCAACTTAAAAATTACCAAAAGGCTTTTTCTTAGAGCTAAGGAAATTCAAAGTTTACATGGAAAAATACACACTTAAGAATAGCTAGGAAATTACTAAAAAGAGCTATTGGGGAGTGGATAAGGCCTACAAAATACTATTAGAAGTATAGTATTGGTACATGGATAGATAGCCTAATAGAATAAAATAGACAATTCAGGCTTATGTGGACATTTAATATATGATAAGAATGGTATCACAAAACACTGAAGTAAATATTACTTGCCTAAATTATGTTAGCGAAAATTAGAAATTCATTTCCTATACCATATATAACTATAAACTCCAAATGGATTGGAGATCTAGCAAAAAGCATAAAATAAATTCCTCTTAACCTACATGTCTGTAAAGGCTTTCTGGCTATGACTTAAAGTACAGATGTAATAAAACCATGATGAGTTTTTCCAAAAAAATAAAATTTTTACGTGGTGGGGAGAACCAAGCACATGTGAACAGACACATAAATTAGGAGAAACTATTGTGAGAAATATACCAGGTTAAGGGCTAACATCCCTAATATGTAAATATATTTTTAAATTGAGTAAAAAAAGACTAAAAAAATCAAATACAACATGAACCAAAGCCAACAATCTGCGAAAAGATACAAAAAGCTCCCTAACTTAGAATAAGAAAAAAGTAAATTAAAACTACACTGACATACCATTTCTCACTCATTATGTTGGCAAAAGCTCAGGTAAACTGGCACTTTCATAAATTGGTGGTGGGCATGCAAAATGATACGATCTCTATGGAAGAGAATTTGACCACATGCAGTACATATTAATTTACCTTTTGATTTAGCAATCCCACTTTTGGGAGCTTACTCCAAAGATAATTCTCTTAAAATATAAACACACAGGGTACCTTATTGCAGCATTATTTAAAATTGCAAAATGTTGGATACTACCTAAATCAGCATTGGATTTTAAGTGAATAACGATAGTATATCTACATCTACACAATGGAGTGTTATACAGCTGTAAAAAAAAAAAAAAAAAAAAAAAAAAAGAATGAAAACCGTCTCTGCAAATGGATGCAAAGTGATCTCCAGAAGATATGGTTAACTGAAAAAAGCAAAATGCAAAACAGCATATGTGATATGTTCACTTTGGAGTAAAAAACAAGAAAGAAAGAAACATACATTTATCTGCTTATTTTTACAAGAAGAAACACAGGAAGGATACAATTAAATTGTATACATATAAAGGGTGGTAGCAAGATGCTGGATACTACCTAAATCAGCATCGAATTTTAAATGAATAACGATAGTATATCTACATCTACACAATGGAGTGGTTCAGGAAAAACAGAAGAGTGTGATATTTCTCTGATCATACTTTTTTGGATGCTTTAGATTTTTGGAAGCATTCTATCTTATATATTCCAAAAGTAAAATGAAATTACCAATAATGGAAGGAAAAATAAACTAAAACTAGAAATATAAACAAGTGAATTGATGTGTATTTCAAATAACAGAAACCCACCAAAGTAGGATAGATAGTGTAGGGTGAGAGAACTAATTCAAGTTATTTTTTGCACATAGCACTTTGACTTTCAACCTTCAATATAGGGGTAAGAACTACAAACAAGGCATGAGCTCCTTCTAGTAGTTTGCTTTTGTAATTATAGGAATGTAACAATTCTGAAACTATTTTATGTGCAATGCAGGACTAGGTAAATAAGTAAACATTGCTGTTAGGAAACAAGGTTGTCACTGTTAATGAAGGCAGATATAAATATGAAATGGAGGCGACAACAGAATGGTAAGAATTGGATTGGATTGTAAGTATCAATATTAATGATTTCTTAAATGGAAATATATATCTATTCCTTTCTCCCTCACCTCTGTCTCCTGAGAGGGCCTAAAAGCAGTAATACCCCAGTATCAAGAAGCACATTTAGTTCTAAGGTCTTAGCTTCTAAATACCATTCTCCAATTAAAAAAAAAAAAAGAAGAAGAAGAAACTGTGGACTCCAGGATAGGAGTAACAAATGTACTAGATAAACTTGGAAAATTATTGTGTCACAAAAGTAAGAAAATGTTCAACATGGAGGTCAAAGGGAGCCACTCTGAAGCCAAATCTGATAATTTGAGCATCAAAATAAATAAGGATAGGGAAGAAGAGAACAATATCCCATGTGGAAGAATTCTAAATAAATTATATACATACTCTAATGGAGGAGATTAATAACCAGAAATGTGCACTGTGCACAGTGACCCCTGGAAAGGGGGAAACAGAGTAACTTTACAATGGAGAAATTTGACAAACACTGCTTTAACCAGGTGATCAAGTTTAACATAAACAATCATAAATTATGTTGGTAGTATGTACCCCTGCTAAGATGTGATGAAAGTTACACTTTATTGCTGCGGTCTTCTCCTCAAAAACCTATAACCTTAATATAATCATGGGAAATCATGAGATAAATTCCAGTAGAAGAGCATCCTACAAGATATCTGACCAATTTTCCTCAAATTATCAAGGTCATCAAAAACAAGCAGAGTCTGAGAACTATCATAGCCACGAACAACCTAAAGAGAAATGACAACTACATGTAATATGGTATCTTGGAAGGAATATTGGAACAGAAAGGGGATTAGGTAAAAATTAAATCTAAATAACTATGGACTGTAATTCAGGTGACTGTATCAATATTTGGTTCACTAATTGTAACAATGTATCATCATAATAAGATGTTTATAAAGGGGAAACCTGTGTGGTTGGGAAGGCGTAGTCCCTGGGAACCACGTACTCTACCCAATTTTTCTGTGAATCTAAAACTGTCTTCAAAACAGTCTAATATAACTAACTACCTGAATAACAAAAGACAGTAATGGATTTTTTTGATGGACTTTTTGAACAAAAAGGAAAATCTAAATTCATGCTGATAGTAAATAAGGAGAACTCTTCTTTATAGTAGTATCATCACTATTAAATGTGGAGGGCTTGAAGGAATTAGGGTGGGGGAAAGCTAGTTTGTAACCATCATTGAAAGATTGGTTGCAGCAAGGATCATCAGTGGAGGTTGAACCATAATATGGGGCTTGATTGGCAGCAAGATATTTGCGTGCTTTCAAAATACCTCCTCAAAGATTGCTTATTAGTTGCAAGGGATACAATAAACAGTGGAGAACTTGGAAAACATCTTGATAAGGTGGTAAAGATTAATATCTCTTATAATGAACAGACATCCTGAACCTCCAAAAAAGACCCAACTTCACTTACATGGTTGTTTCCACTGAGGATACATAACTTGGATCTAACGACGAGGAAACATCAAAGGTTGATTCTTTCTTTGTAAGGGGATGGTCTGCTTTGGTCATAAGCCTAAGCCTTCTCGGTCATAAAGCTGTTAAATAATCAAACGCAAATATTCCAGACTGTGATTTTAACTGTTATATTGATAAACTAAAAACTACCACAATAGAAAGATTTATTTAAAATCGAAGACGTTAGCGGTTTCACTTGCAGTGGCAGGAAAAACTGCAGGGGAAGGAGCGGATTTAGAGGGTGTGGAGGTGGAGAGGTGGGAAGAGAAGGGGCTCTAAGCTGAGGATTGCCAAGTCGTTCGGTTATTAAAAAAAAAATTCTATTTTAAAAGACACGCAGCACTTATTTATTTACCAGCTGCGATTCTGAGTGCTTGTCACAAATTAACTTTTTAGACGGGAAAGCTCAGTAATTGGTCTTTGTTTCTCAACGAAAAACACAACACGGTGATCCTGCGAAACGACTTTCTCCTAAGTACTTAAGGCTCTGCTGTAGTGATTGTTTCCAGGGACAGAAGAACACGAGCCTGAAATTACTGAGTGGTTTTTCGTAGAAACGCCGGCAGTCCTACTTGGATGATCATCACTGGGGTGATGCCAAATGTCGAGAGCCCTTTGAAAAAGCCTGATTCCTTGTATCCTAGAAAGTCTTAAAAGCATGCACCGAGAGCGGCTTATGTATCTGTTTGGGGTGCCAGGGACTCTCTTTTCTTTTACGGATGAATCGCAGAGTAGGTCGCTGCCTTTTTCAGCTAAAGTTGACAGTTCTAAATAACTTCCCAGCTCCAAATCTGGGAACTAGTTAGGGTTTACTTTGGTTATCGCTACTGCGTCTATCACGCAATGGATTCTGGGAGACCGAGTCTCCGAGCGCTGAGGTTTACCAGGCCCAGGGCGAACGTTGGACTTCAGTTCCCACAATGCCGAGCGCAAACCTGTAATTCCTGCCGGGGTAACCGCGAGGTGGCAGCCATCTTGCGTACGGCGGTGCAGGTCCCCAGATGCCGAGGGCTTGGGCGTTAGTTCCTCTCTGCTTTGGGGTGGTGTTTGCGCGTTGCTTTCGTCTTTTCAGATGTTCGTGTCTTTCTAGACTGCGATTTTATTGGGAAGTCACAGTCAATGTAGTGTAAGGTGAGTAAACACCCCATTTTAAGGGTGGGGTAGTGGTGGTGACGTTTTTCTGGGTTTTTGGCATCTCGTCTGCTCTGGGCTAAGAGCACCCCTCTGATAAGCTTTGTAAACGTGGAAACCCAGAGTGAACCTATGAGTCTAGGAGATCTATTGAATTCCTATACAGAACCTGAGCATGTCTCCGTGGGAGAAAGAAACTGGGTGACGCACTTTTGCCCGGGCCGCCTTCCTTGGAGGTCGGGAGGCCGGCGGACTCGGGTTGTGTATAGGCCATGCTGTTGTCTCACTGTTCCTGGAGACTCTTAATGATATTTCGAATGAGGAAATGAGAACCTGAGAGGTGGTTGGAGGCAGGGAGAGGGGGTTCCGATAGGATGGCGTTCTTTGCAGTTGTATTCTTTTTGTTTCTGTGGGCCTACCTGTATCGCTGTCTAGTTCGTCTTTTTTGCCCTTTTCTTGTTATCTCCTGTTGGAGAATACCAGAGGGCGGGCAGAATGAAGAAATATTGAGTGAAACAGCCTTTGGGATTGCAGTTTTGAAGGCCCTTAAGAAATTTCAAGGGAGGCAGAATTTATCTTCGACATAGACCAAGCATGTGGAAAACATGAACGCTTTGATTGGGAATTGCCGGATTTCTAAACATAACATGACATATTTGAGTCATACTTAGTGCAACTGAAGTTATTTTTTTTTTCTTTTAAATTAATGGACTATACCCATTTGGAAACCACGTGTACACTACTCATAGGAATAGGGTCTGTCAAATTTGATTACTGAGGAGATGCTGAGGTTTGGGAGCTGGATCCATTTACTCCGAAGCATATAGTGGTTTTAAACAGTTTATGGAAACATTTGTCACAACTGGTTTGGATATGTGGCACTTTGGCTGGCAGATTTAAGATTTACTCTCCATTTTAGTACATAGTTGTGTACCTATATCATCAAAATATATATTATTGATTCAGTTTACCAAACTTAAATTCTTCAAGTTCTTTAAGTTCAGAAATGCATCATTTAGATTAAAGGTGAGATCTGTCTTTTTTTATTTTTTTATTTTTGTAAGATTTTATTTATTTATTCATGATAGACACACAGAGAAAGAGAGGCAGACACACAGGCAGAGGGAGAAGCAGGCTCCACACCCGGAGCCCGACGCGGGACTTGATCCCAGGTCTCCAGGATCACTCCCCGGGCCAAAGGCAGGCGCTAATCCGCTGAGCCACCCAGGGATCCCCGAGATCTTTTTTTAAAAAAGACATTTGTACTTACCTTCCGTGAGGCCCCTCCCCTGAATAAATCATTATAACAATACTTAAATAGTGGTTATAAAATTACAACTTTGTAATTTTTGTATTTTAGGAAAATATTACCATTTAAATGTCTTTTCTATTTTCTTGTTTCTGAAAAACTTTTGTTTAGATATTTAAAATATTAGCTATTAGTTATATGATTTATTTGCTCCTCAGATGCCTTATGGTGAAATTGAAGCGAAATCCTTGGGTCATGGTGAAGAAATAACAGGTGAACCATGCTATAAAAAATTGAAGTCAGCTGAAGAGACTTATGTTTTTTCCCATCGTGGTAGTGCTAATTTTCTCAGAATCCAAGAGAAAACTGGGAGTGATTGGGTCCCTGTGACCACTGTTGATGTCAGAGGACATATTTATGCTCAGAAGGACAAAACCAAAGCTACAGACTCACTGAAACCTGTGCATGAAGAGATGTGTAGTAATAGTAGATCAGATGTTATTGAATCCATTGATCCAGGTCCTGCATTGGTATCCACAGATGATGAGATATATAGCACAAGTAAAGCATTTATAGGACCCATTTACAAACCTCCTGAGAAGAAGAAATGTAACGAAAGGGGAAATCACTCCGTCACCAGCAGTGGTATAGATGGCAAAGGGAGACGAGAACAGAAACAGAAATTCAACTCTAAAGTATCAGAACTTGACAATGAATTATTCCAGTTTTACAAAGAAATTGAAGAGCTTGAAAATGAGAAAGATGATTTGGAAGGCAGTTATAATGAACCTGAACCCTCTGAGGAAAAACTTGTTACATATTGTCAGGATCATAATAATGATTTGTTAAAATCTGAAGAAGGAAAGGAAAGAGATAATAGTAATGTTCTTCAGTCACATTGTGGTTACCAACAGCACGTGGGGAACGAGCCAGGCAAATATCCTTATAATGGACAAGTAATACCTACATTTTGTGATGATTCATTTACTTCCTTCAGGCCTGAATGGCAATCAGTGCATTCTTTTATAGTACCCCATGGTCCTCCTCCTCCCAGTTTTAACTATCATTTAAATATTCAAAGATTCAGTGCTCCACCAAATCCACCATCAAATATTTTCCATGTCCAAGATGGCTTTCAGCATCAAAATGGGTATTATGTAAATAGTTGTCACATTAATTGGAATTGTTTGACTTTTGATCCGAACAATGACTATATTGACTGTAGTGAGAATACCAGTAGAGATCATTCCTCTACAAATGACTACAGTGAGCAAGATGAATATGTGAGTAATGGTTTCTGTGAAACCAGGGAAGGATGCTGGGAAAATCCTATGGACAAGCATAATGGAACAGGCAGGCTTATGAACCAGCATTTTCAAGAGGAAAAGTTAAATAAATTGCAGAAGTTACTTATTCTTTTAAGAGGTTTGCCTGGTTCTGGGAAAACAACGTTGTCTCGGTGAGTAAAGGATACCAAGTGAATGCTTGGTAATTCACTTAAAAATCGTAGATAATAGTAATCAATGACAAATGCATCCATGTTTCTAGTAGAAAATCTTTGTTAACATTTGATAATGACATCTGACAGTGTGAATATTTAAAAATATGTTTTCTGATGGAGGAAAGGAGAACTGGCATATAAAGATTCTGCTGAGAGTTTTAAAAATAGATATACCATGTATAATTATGACAGTGATGTAAGTAAATGCTATTTGAGAACTGTACTGGCCTTCCCTTTTTAGGTCAGCTCTCCAAGAAGAACTGGACTTGGGGTTGGAAGATTTGGGTTTTTGATCCACTTATTTCAAACTTTATGGCCTTGGACAAGTTTTGCTATCTGTTAATAGAATGAGAATTGTTATTTTTCTGGAATAATTGTGAGAAGCAAATGAGATAAACCAAGGAAAGGAGGTGTGAGTTTGTTTTTAGCACTGTGCCGTATTTATACCTTTGATTGGTAGAGGGAACTCTCTTTGTTCTTTAAATTTAAGGAGTGTGAAATAAGTAGTACCTGAGTTATAAATCGAGTTAGAACTGGTTATGTTTTATTGTATAACAAAATGTTTCAAATTTCTGTTTTTGTTTGCATTTTTAAAAAAGAATATTGATGCACTTGAATTCATTTGTGCAGTTGTGAAAAATAATACAAAGAAAAGCAGGACGAATTGTTCACAGTTTTTGTAGGATGACTCAAGATTTATGCCAGATCAGGAGAAAAGGAAAATTGTTTGGTGTCTTCCAGGAAGGATAAAAAAAGTCCAAAGAACCATTTTATGAATTTATATTTACTTGCAAAAACAATCTAAACAGAAGTTTCTCCAGAAGCAATAAATTAAAGATTACACTTAGGATACATTTCAAGCTAAATTGTAAGCTGTGATTTTTGTAAATGAATTTAAATTTAGGTCTTTGCATTTTGATTCTTATTTTTAAAATATTTTTAAAAATTTATTTGAGAGAGCAAGAGAGCATGGAGGAGGGGAGGCACACATAGAGGGAAGAAGCAGACTCCCTGCTGAGCAGAGAGCCAGACTTCTAGGGACTCTATCCTGAGACCCTGAGATCTTAAACTGAGCCAAGGCAGATGCTAACCTGACTGAGCTGCCCAGGCGACTTGATTCTTCTTATTTTAACGAAGATTTCGTAGAGAAGATGAAACTTCCAACTCTTTAGAAAGGATAGAAATCGAATGAAGTCTCACAAACATGGGTAGTCTCCTAGATTTAGAATATAATGACAGAGGAAAGAAATAGTTGAAATTTGGAAATTATAGGAATCTCCTAGCTAGGGTCACCTGACTAGGTGTGGGTATAAAATAAATTTGAGAAGGAAGGATTAGATTTGGAATGACATTGGGGTATGTTGAAACTGAAGATGAATAAAGTAGTGGTAGTACAATAAAATTTCAAGGAGACATAACAAGTGGAAGGTGATAGATGCGATTATATATAATATGCATATTTGAGGAATCAAATGTATAAGAATGCAAGCTATATTAGTAACTACCATTTGTATCATGATTTACAGTCTAGAGTACTTTCATATATAAAAATCTTGTAAGGTGGGTTGTGTTGTTTTCATTTCATAGAAGGAGCAGAGGCTTAAGAGGATAAGTTCGGGTTAAAGGACTTGGGAGAAGTCCAAAGAACTGGTAGGAGGTCAAACTAGAGGTGTAAATGAAAATGTGTTTTTTCCCTGCGCCTTCACTTTAATATCTGTTGCATCCATGGCCCTATACCTGACTCCTGACTTTCAGGAGCTTGTTTAAAGAAGCAGGAGTACCTGTTTAGGTTCTTCACATTTTGTATGACTTAAGATTGGTTGGTTGGGATTGGATAGAAAGCCATTTATTCTGTGGTGGGGAATGGCTTTATATAGGAGTTAGCTTTCAAAATGAGCTTTGAAGAAAGAAAGGAGTAAGATTTGGTAGATCGGAGTTGGGTTCATTTGGGGCACTAAATTAAAGGTACCATTATTTAGTATTGTGTGGTAATGAGCACAGGAGGTTAATGTTCAAATTCTTTGGGGGGTAGTATTCAAGTCCTCTTCTTCCTTAATTTAGTTTTTACCCACCTCTCCATCTTCATTTCTTTCTGCACTTGGACTAGCACCTACCCTCCACCGCAGAGACTTACTTGTTCGTTCATTGTTTTAGGACCTCACTTATTCAGAGGTTCTCTCAAATGCCTCTGCTTTTTGAGGTTTTGGTTTATCATCTCAGTCCTCTGTAATCCTTCTGAACTCATATAGTATTTGTCATTACCAAGTTTTTACTAAGTTGCTTACCCACAACTTGCTAACAGATTTTAATGAAATCAGTTTTAGGTTAAATTCTAACACAAATACAGACTTTAAATATTTATGAGTAAGCTAGTGCAAAACAGTTTATCCATCTTTGTAGGTATGTGAAAGTCCTCTTTGTCCTTTTACACAAACCGACAGCACTTTGATGAAAGGTTTGTCTCAGGCACAATTCAACAAATTCTAAATGTGGAATTTTGTTACCATTTTAATTGTATCAGCTAAACAGAATCCTCTAAGTCAGTGATTGGACATGGGACCATTTAGGGATCAAGCCTTGGGTGTCATTCCTCAGGGTGTAGGCTATACATTTTGCTAGAATTCCTATACCCTGTTCATATGAGGAGAAAGGGTGAACCTAAAATGTTTTAGCCAATATGCATTTCTTCTACTGTACTGATTTCACCAATGAGAGAATGTATTTTCAGAAACAGACTAATTATTACTGTATTAGGAAAATATTGGGAGTTGATGTTGATCAGAGATAAACACAAGTATTTTCAAAGTGGAGAGAAGATGTCACACTGCTGGTTTTGAAGATGGAAGAAGGGACTATAAGCCCAGATATGCAGATAACTTTTAGAAGCTGGAAAATTTGGCAAGGAGACAGGTTCTCCTTTGGAGCTGGCAGGCGGAATGCCAGCCTACCTACACCTTGATTTTTAGCCCAGTGGAATTAATTTCAGATTTCTGACCTTCAGAACTATGCACATTGTCTTAAACCACCAAATTTGTGGTAATTTGTTGTAGCAATCATAAGCAATTACAGTTTAAAAAGAAATCTCTTTAAAAAGAGATCTTCAAAAAAAAAATAAAAAGAGATCTCCCTGCTTTTGGAGATCTCAGTTTAAACTCTGGAGGAAAGACTGACCTTTTCTTTTGTAGATCTTTTCTTCTGTATTCTTAATTGAAGGAGTGTCAAGAGAGTGAAGTGCCCCTGTAGAGTGATTCTGGGATCGAGGTATGCAGGGTCACTCAGTAATTAAGGAGATAAAGAGTTAATTAAAGTATCAATTCTATTCAGATATTTTTGGGAAAATCACTTCTCTTTGTATATGCACATGGGTGTACTAAAAATAATGTACAGTTCTTAGAAATTTTAAAAACAAAGTATGAAAAAACCTATTAAAGTTAACTTTCATAATAGGCCATGTGAGGAAATAGGGTTCCCAAAACTGGGTTAAAGAACAGGATTCAGGACAGCCCCGATGGCTCAGCTGGTTTAGCACCACCTTCAGCCCAGGGCCTGATTCTGGAGACCCTGGATCGAGTCCCATGTCGGGGTCCCTGCATGGAGCCTGCTTCTCCCTCTGCCTGTGTCTCTGCCTCTCTCTCTCTGTGTCTCTCATAAATAAATAAATAAATAAAATCTTTAAAAAATATTTTAAAAAAAGAACAAGATTCACTTGTTCTTAAGTGAATTTTATAAGCATGGACTGCGTTAGTTATCTATGGCTGTGTAACAAATTACCTTATTAAAAACTGAGTTAAAGCAACAAACATTTCACAGTTTCTGAAGGACAGGAGTCTGCAAGCAATTATCTGGGTGCCTCTGGGTCAGAGTCTTTAACAATGCTGTGATTAAGATGTTGCCTAGGGCTGTGTTCTGATCTGAAGGTTTATTTTGGGGTGGATCTGCTTGGAAGATCTCTCTTGAGGTTGTTGTGAAGACTTAGTTCTTGTGAGCTGTTGGGTGAGGGGGCCTCAGTTCGTTTCTGGTTGTGTATAGGCTGGAGACCTCCCTTGGTTTTGTGCTCCTTGTACTGCTCACCACTCACAGCGTGATGAAACAAAGTGAGCCAGCTCTGAGCCCAAGACAGAAGCCACTTTTTTTTTCTGTAATCTAGTCTCAGAAGTGACATTTCTTTTAACTGCCATATTCTATTAGTTGGAAACTAGTCACTGACTTCTACCCACAGTTACGGGGAAGGGATTATATGTGAATACCAGGAGGCAGGGATTGGTTGTAAGCCATTGGTTTTGGCTCCCCCATGCATCTGTGTAAGCCATTGGTTTGTAGGCCATTGGTTTTGGCTCCCCCATGCATCTATGTAACTCTACTCTGGTGGCCTGATTTCTGAAATCATTTTCTTTTCTTTCTTTTTTTTTTTTTTTGAAATCATTTTCTTTTTCTGGATTTGTAAATGTCAAATAAGCAAGGGTGTTATGAATATTAAATGGGATGTAGATAAAATGCTTGTCATTCAGTAAAGTTTCAAAAAGATAGACATGAAAAAATGTAAATCAAGTAGCCAGTGAGCCCATATCTCATTTTTTTTTTATTAGACACTTGATTTTTCAGAGTTCTAAGTTTTAATGTTTGGAGAGTTCATTTTAATACCTAATTTAACTTGTGAGAGTTTTAATAGAATTGGACTATAAGAATTGTGGAAATACTAATATTCCCAAGTAATTTATTTTTGACTCAAGTGATTAATATGGCATCAGATATATCCAAATTGATTATAAGTATTTTTTTTAATATAAGTCCCCAAAATATAGCTTTATAGTTTGAGATAATTCAGGGAATTTTATTATTTTTTTTTTATTTTTTATTTTTTTTAATTCAGGGAATTTTAAAAAGCTGCATGAACAGTCTGAAAGGAAAAAGTCTCTAACCTAAAATTGTTTGCTATAACTATGATTTATATTCTTAAGATATTCTTCATAGAGATTTATTCATGTTTGATGTTTACTTGGTTTAATGATGTAAATTGATTTGCTATCTCCTACCCTCTGTCTCCATGCCTCCCCCACCCCCACCTTTTTTGAGGTTAAAACATTTTTTGGAGAGAAAAGCCTCTATACTCTTGTAGTATTATATTATTAATATTTGAAAAATCACTGGTAATAATGTAATAGAATGGAAAAAATGAAATGGTATTTAAGAAAGATGGTAACAGTTTTATGGTACTGTTAAATATAACTAGGCATCATGAGGTTGATTATGATCAAAATCATTTTAGGTAATTGAGCTTTGGTTTGGAGTGCTAATATTGTAGCTTTTTTTTTTTTTTTTTTTCCCCAATGAGAAGCTTGAACTCAGAACCCTGAGATCAAGACCTGAGCTGAGATCAAGAGTTGAATGCTTAACTGACTGAACCATCCAGGCAGCCCATAGTAGCATTTTTATATTCTAGGTTATAACAAGTAAGATGCCAAATATGTTAGATGGCATATTTTGAGAAAATCATGCTGGCTTAAATAAGATATCCAACTCTAGCTTCACAACCAACCAACCATTTAATTTCACTTGCTTTGCTTGAAATAATTTGAACTATAATTCTGTAAGTGGAAATGCATGTTTAAATTTTTAAAATTTTTGTATATGCATTTTCTATAAAATATACAAACATAACTTGTTTAATTGCACATCATAGATACTGCACTTTTTACAAATTGAAGGTTTGTGGTAACCCTGTGTCAAGCAAGCTTTTGGCTCCATTCTTCCAACAGCATTTGCTCACTTAGTGTCCTTATGTCACTTGGATAGTCTTACAATATTTCAGACTTTTTTGTTAATATATTTGTTATGGTGATCTGTGATCAGTCATCTTTGATGTTACTATTGTAGTTGTTTTGGGGTCTCATGCGCTGCACCCGTATAAGATGGCAAGCTTAATTGGTAAGCATTGTATATATTCTGACTGCTCCACCAACCTGCTCTTTTCCCATCTCTCTCCTGTTTTCAGGCCTTTCTCATTCCCTGAGACACAACAATATTGAAATTAGGCCAATAAATTACAATGGCCTCAAAGTGTTCAAGTGAAAGGGGGAGTTGCACATCTCTCACTTTAAAATCACAGGCTGGAAGTGATTAAGTTTAGTTAGGATTAAGCATGTCAGAAGTCTAGATAAGGCTTCTTGAGCCAAACAGATAGCCAAGTTGTGAGTACAAGAAAAGGGTCTTGAAGGAAATCAAAAGTGCTACTCCAGTGAACACACAAATGAAAAGAAAGCGAAATAGTCTGGATAATAGATCAAACCAGCCACAACATTCTCTTAAACCAAAGCCTAATCCAGAGTCCTAACTGTAATTCTGTGAAGGCTGAGAGAGCTGAGGAAGCTATAAAAGAAAAGTTAGAAGCTGGCAGAGGCTGGTTCATGAGGTTTAAGGAAAGAAGCTGTCTCCGTAACATAAAAGTACAAGGTAAAGCAGCAAGTGCTAGTGTAGAAGCTGTAGCAAGATCTAGCTTAGATAATTAGTGAAGATCTAGTTAAGATAAATAAAAGTAGCTACAAAAGTGACAGATTTTCAATGTAGACAAATGGCCTTCTACTGGAATAAGTTGCTGTGTAGGATTTTTATAGCTAGAGAAGTCAGTGCTTTAGCTTCAGAAGAAGCTGACTCTTCTTGGGCTAAGGCAGCTGATGACTCAGTTGAAGGTAGTGTTCGTTTACCATTCTGAAAATCCTAGGGCCCTTAAAAATTATGCTAAATGTACTCTGTCTTTGCTCTATAGATGGAACAACAAGGCCTAAATGATGGCATATTTGTTTACACTGCAGTTTACTGAATATTGGAAGCCCGCTGTTGAGACCTTTGGCTCAGAGAAAAAGATTCCTTTCAAAATATTACTGTTCATTAACAATGCACCTGGTCTTAAGAGCTCTGGTGGAGATGTTGAACAAGATTAATGTTGATTTCATGCCTGCTTCCACAACATTCATTCTTCAGCTCATGAATCAAGGAGTAATTTTGATTTTCAAGTCTTATTATTAAGAAATACAGTTTTTAAGGCTGTAGCTGCCATACACACTGATTCTCTGAAGGATCTGGGCAGAGCAAATTGAAAACCTTCTGGAAAGGATTCACCATTTCAGTTGCCCTTAAGAATATTTATGATTCATAGGGTGAGGGCAATATTAATATGAAGAGGAGTTTAGAAGTTGATGCCAAACTTATGGATGACTTTGAAGGGTTCAGGTCTTCAGTGGAGGAGACAACTGTGGATGTGGTGGAAACAGCAAGAGAGCTAGAATTAGAAATGGGGCCTAAAGATGGGACTGCATTGCTGCAATCTCATGGATAGCAAGGAAAGTGGTTTCTTGAGATGAAGTCCACTAGTGAAGATGCTATAAAGATTATTGAAATGACAACAAAAGATTTAGAATACTCCATAAACTTAGTTGCTAAAGCCATGGCAGAGTTTGAGAAGATTAACTCTGATTTTCAAAGAAGTTCTCTTGTGAGTAAAATGTTATCAAACACCATCACATGTTACAGAGAAATTGTTTATGAAAGGAAGAGCCAATGGATGGGGTAAACTTCATTGTCCTATTTTAGAAAATTGCCACAGCCACCCCAGCCTTCAGCAACTACCACCCTGATCAGTCAGCATCTATCAACATTGAGGCAAGACCCTCTACCAGCAAAAAGATTACAACTCGCTAAAAGCTTAGATGATGGTTAGCATTTCTTAGCAATAAAATATTTTTGAATTAAGGTGTATACATTGTTTTTTTAATAATAACTTTTATGTACTGGGAAACCAAAAATTAATTTTGACTCTCTTTATTGTGGTACTCAGTTTATTGTGGTGTGAAACTGAACCTGCAATCTCTCTGAGGTATGCCTGTATACAATTTTATAATAAGCTGAGGAAAGGAGAGAGATGTTTATTTTAATAGTCGAAGTCCTTCTTATTCCTTTGTATTAGGAGGTATGTATTCTTGAATCATCCCAAGACTATACTCTTATATTCTTAATCCCTTCCACCATTTTCCACTAAATACAAATGCCACCTAAAAAAGTACCTGGTTGTAATTGTGTAGATTTAAGTGTGAAGTGACATTTGAAATCTGAAAACTTTTAAGGTTCAGCTCCTGTACTATTATTCTGTTTGCAGTATATTTACAGGTAAGTACCAGAGATTCATTTAATAACCTTTCCTATGTGGCTTATTTTTTTGATGGTTATAAATGGCACTTTGTGATTTCTTTTATTAACAGAATTCTGCTTGGTCAGAGTCGTGATGGCATTGTGTTCAGCACTGATGACTATTTTCACCACCAAGATGGGTACAGGTATAATGTTAATCAACTTGGTGATGCCCATGACTGGAACCAGAACAGAGGTTTGTTTTGGGCCAAGTCTCTGGGATGGTGTATTTGACTAGGAGTCAGAAGACTTGAGTTTTTATTCTTGACTTAACTTTTACCAGCTGAATGACTTTGGCAGGCCATTGAAATAGCTTTGAGACCCAATTTTTTCATCAGAAGTTACACTTGCTTTACTTTATTAGGTTATTGACAAATTAGAGAATTTAAATAGGTATATTTTGTAAACTGTAAATAGTGTACCAATATAAGCTGATAAAATAGAGGTGTAGGATATTTTGATAGCCTTTATTTTATACCTCATGAATAAATTCAAAGAACTCTTCATACTGTTATATATTCCCCAAAGCTATTTCCCTAAGAGTAATAAATGCTGATGTTTTCTAAGGCTTAATATAAGGTCTTTGAATATTAAAGTTTTCCCTATTGACATTACTCTACAAAAAATGTACTTTAATACTTTTTTAGAAGCATATCAGTCAATATTTTCTCATTCTGGAATAGTGATTTGAACATTGACTGCATATCGTGTGTTTCAAAGTAACCTTTTTCTTATTTAACAGCATCTTATTTAACTGCAGTGCCATCATCACACTTAAAAAAGAAAAAAAAAAAGACAATTCCTTGACATCATATAATATCCAGCTTGTAATGAAATTTCCTGTTGTCTTTACACTTGTTCTCTTTGAATCAGGATACAAGCCAGATCCTGGCAGTGCATTTGGTTTTAAGTACAGTAATATCTATCCTTTTTTTAATCCCTTCTTTTTGCCTTTATAACATTAATTTGTTGCAGAAATTGGTTGGTTGTCCTATAGAATGTCCCATATTTTTTAGTTGTCTGTTTGCTTCCTTGTGGTAGCTATTTAACCTGTTCTTCTTTCTCCTCTATTTCCTTAAATAGAACTTAGTTCTAGACAGGAGGATTTGTTAGTTTCAAGTTATTTTTTTTTCATAAGCATATGTCTAGTTGTCCTAGTTTTAATAATACTAAGATTGATTAATAGCTTCAAAGAGACCGCCTACTCTCTCCATTATCAAGTTCCCTATCAAACTTACATGTAATGGTTTTATCCATCAGTGAACTGTTTCCCGAATGAGACGTTTCATTAAACATTGCAAAATGGTGATTTTCTAGGTTTAAGATTCCTTCCATGTTAGAATTCTTCTATAATGAAGAACATTTCACCTAGAAATAGCTTTAGGAAAAAAAAAAAAGAAAGAAATAGCTTTAGGGTTGTCCTAAAGTACAGTATATACAGGAAGAACAGGATGAATGCTTTTCTTTTTAATTGTCAATTTTCACAGTAAGGAATTTCAGGATATCTTTGAGTAAAATCTTTAATGTGAAATAAGTTTGATTTTGAGATTATTTCCTAGTGTTGGTTCTCTGACACTCTAGGATTCTCCACAGAGCATTATGCCACAGAACATTACTGCATAAATCAAGTAATAATGGTATTGCAATTCTGAAAAATATTTGGAGTTATTGGACTAAAGTTAAGGGCACTAGTAGTAGGTGATGAGTGGAATGAATAAGCAGTCACTATACTGTTGGAGAACTGTGAAATGTGTTTGTGTAGGACAATTTTTTTCTCTTTGCAATACCAGTCTAGAATATTACATTGAAATTTCATGCCATGTGAGTTAATACTTGCTAAACAAAAAATGGTGTTTCGATAAACTACTAGTTTTATTATAACAGATTTTTCCAAGGTAATGATAGTAATGATAACTAACAATTGTTATACATTTTGCGAGTTATAAGTATGATACTTAGAACTAAATTTTTCTTTTCAACAGATGTTTATTGAATATTTTTAAATGCCAGCTACTATTCTGGCAATCTCTGCTTCATGTGTGTTATTAGAAGAATCCTAAATTCATGTTAGATCACCTATAAATTAAAAACCTCTCCAGGGTGTCATTCTGTCTCTTAGAGTATGTAGTTATTTTGTTTAAGAAATGACTCTCATTATTTGGGTAGTCAAACATTGTTTACTTAGAAACTCTTTCCTCCTAGAGTACACTGGAATGTGGTATTGCATTATGATTTTTCATGAAAAGTAGATCATCATCTCATTCCTGCAAATCAGAGATTTAATCTTATTATTAAGCTGCTCTTCTAGGATATAACACCTTAACAGGTGCCAGCCTAACTATCAGACATTAAGACAATTAGTTTAGCAATTTTTTTTTTAATGAAAGAGTTTATCACTATTTATGATTGAGGATAGAACACTGTAAGATGATAGCATCTTGATATCCTATTTATGACCCAAATTCTAAAGTTCTTTTGGTATTTCAAGACATATTCTCCCAAATATATATTCCACCATAGTCATTATAATTTAACCCTTAGAATTCTCTCTCACCCTTAGACATCCATGTAAGTGTTTTCATTATATAGAACTTAGTGTTTTGATTTTAAGTCCCAACAAAACTCCTATATCATTGCCTTTTGCCTCAGCCTTTTAAATTGTATTGTAGGTTCTTGATTATGTTTCTTGTCTATTTACATTTAGGGGTACACACACCTCTGTCGTTAACAGTGGCTCACTGTGGCAGTGATTCTTATTACCTCTTGGGGAAAGAGAGGGCAAAGGGATAGGAAGATGTAGTTTAGAAAATTTCTATGTGATGCCGGCTCCAATTTGAGAATTGCTAGTCCTAAGAAAGACTTACAAAGTCAGTTGAACTGTGGTCCTTAGCTACTTGGTATGTAAGTTCTTATTTCAGAAACATTATTTGTAATTGTAGAACATTGGAGAATATAGATAAGCATATATTGCTGATACTACCATTACCCTCAGATGACCACTTAGGATATTTAGTTTCTCTTCCCAGATCTCTATATTTTGACCATAATAAGGGTATACTTACATATTGTGTTATAATTTGCAATTTTCAGTTAACAGTCTTCCATCTTTCCATGTCAATAAATGTTTACCTCTTTTCATACTCAGACTGTATTCAGTGTAACTTGCTCTTGTATTTCCTGTAAATCAAAGTTAGCTCTAGACTCAAGGCTTCCTTACCTGTAGCTCAACAAAATGTTTTTCCCCAAATGTCATTGTCAACACCAGCAGCTGGTCCAGAGAATACACATTACCTGTGGTTATGTCTCTTAATTCTCTTTTAATCTAGTAATCTAGTGGAGTCCTCTTTTTTGTTCATGACACTAACTCAAGAGATTGCATAGTTTTGGTTTTAAATACAGAGATATAGGAAATTTCTTAATAATGAATATTTAAGTTTTATTTCATATATTTTATTCTAATAGTTCTCTGGTTTCTGTTTTTGTTTTTTAAATTTATTTTTTATTTCAGCAAAACAAGCTATCAATCAGGGGAGATCTCCAGTTATAATAGACAACACTAATACACAAGCTTGGGAAATGAAACCATATGTGGAAATGGTAAATATGTGATATGGGAGAGTTTTAATATTTTATTCTTACCATTTTTTTCATACTCTGAAATTTTGGTTACTTTGATCTTCATTACATAAACATTTGTCCCTGTTTTCTAAAGAGGTGTGTTTGTTAACTTGGTTTTTAAAAAACTGGGAATGGTACTTACTAAAAAATATGCTCATCTTGTTAGTTTTGCCTGGACTTGAAGACAGTAATTCGAAATTGTCCAGTTATGTGGTCTTAACATTTTTATAAACCATATTATTTAAAAGTAAAATTTCCCTGATCAAACAAATTTAGAAATATTGTCTAAATGAAGCCTCTATTTATCTGACTTCTTTTTTTACTTTAAGAAGTATTCTCTGGGTTTTTGTTTTCTTCCTTTCCTTTGTATAGGCCATAGGAAAAGGATACAGAGTAGAGTTTCATGAACCTGAAACTTGGTGGAAATTTGATCCTGAAGAATTAGAAAAGTAAGGCACTCAAATTTTTTTTGAATCCTTTATCTTTGAAAAAATTTTTTGAATCTTTATCTTTTTTCCTTTCTCTTCTCCTTTTCACAGTTTCTTTACTAGCTTTTGCTTGTCATATGTTTGCTATTTGTGAATAGGGACTGTTTTCACTTTCTGTCAAGAGGAACATTGACTTAAATTCAACGTTTCTTGGGATACCTTGCCTTGATCAATTTTATTAAATTTTCCTTGTTAAGTGTGTGTGTTACTTTCTCTTATGTAAATTCCTACATTGCTTCATAGTTATTGAATGCTAGCAGGGATCTAGAACACTTTGAGGGAAAAGTGAAGTAGGCTACTTACCTGCATCACTTTTCAAACTTTTCTTCCCATTTTAGGTCACATCATCTTTTTACCTGGGTCATCTTCTCTCTCTTTACCATCTTTACTACTATAGATTCATACTCTATAGATTCATAAACCGAGATCCTTGTAATCTGTGTTTTAGAATTCAGGGTCTGTTTTTGTTTGTTTTTTTTAATACAAAGGTAATATAATGCATACACATAATCATAATGCCCGTAGCAGAGTTTGGGGTAGCGTGTCATCATCACATATTCTATTTTTTTTCCTGTGACATATCACTACTAGTCCTCTAAGTAGATAAGAAAGATTCTGCATAATGTACTTTCATTCTGAGTAGATTGTGCTGCCAAATGAGTATAGGTTTGGTTAGATTTTGCTGCCACATGAGTCAACAGAAAACTGAGTTCTTAGGCCATTTTAATTTCAAAATTTGTGGTGAGGGATTGTGGACTTTTATTCCTTTCATCCCTGGCCTTCCATTTGTGTTTACCTTTATCTCTTTCCCCTCATGTCACTGGTTTTCCTATGACTCTTTTTCTTTCTTTGTTTTTATTCTCCTTCTCTGCTTTTGGTAACAACTTTGAAAAATAATTCACGTACCATACAATTTATGCATTAAAAGTGTACAATTCATGGTTTTCAGTACAGTTGACTTTTTTTTTATTTTTTTATTTTTTATTTTTTATTTATTTATGATAGTCATACAGAGAGAGAGAGAGAGAGGCAGAGACACAGGCAGAGGGAGAAGCAGGCTCCATGCACCGGGAGCCCGACGTGGGATTCGATCCCGGGTCTCCAGGATCGCGCCCTGGGCCAAAGGCAGGCGCCAAACCGCTGCGCCACCCAGGGATCCCTACAGTTGACTCTTAATGCAGGAGTTAGGGGTGCTGACCCCCTGGGACAGTTAAAAATCCATAAATAATGGATTTTTGAGTCAATTTTTGATGATGACTTTGATCCCCCCCAATCTTAACTACTAATAGCCTGCTGTTGACCAAAAACCTTACTGATAACATAAACAGTTGATTAACACCTATATTTAGTTACATGTATCATGTACTGTATTCTTACAATCAAGTAAGCTAGAGAAAAGATGTTACTAGGAAAATCAAGGAAGAAAAAGTACATTTACAGTACTGTATTAGGTCCACTTACACGTGGCTTTTTTACTGTACTGTATTTATTGAAAAAGCCACGTGTAAGTGGACCTGGCACAGTTTGAACTTGTGTTCAAGGGTCAACTGTATATTCACAGAAATGTGCAACCATCCCTTCCTTTAAAAAAACCAACAAACAAACAAACATTTTTTTCTTCCACCTCAGCTTGCCCTCTTCCAACTTATAGCTGTTATTCTGTGTATGGTATTCAACTAATTTCTTTTTCCCTTGCCTTTTATTCATTTGGTTACCCTTTTTCCCTTTCTGATTTGCACACTATGTGTTCATACATGAGTAAAATGGATAAATTAATAACTAGTATTATTCATCTGCTTCTGTGTGTGTTTATTACACCTCAGGTAGAAGAGACAAATTTAAAAACTAAAGCTGTTTGGATTAATGCAGAATAAATGAATTGATGAAATACAGTTAGGCTTCATTAACATTTGAGGGACCGTCGAAATGTATTAGTATTCTTAATATTTGACTTTACAAAATAAAGTCAATTTAACATCTTGCGAATTTAGTCATATTTTGCCAATTTCAACCTCAGGTTCCTCTTTTTTTTTTTTTTGTCTTCTAGTCCTTTTTGCTTTTCTAATCTTTAACATGAACCTCAGTAATTTTAAAAAGTAAACATTTCCTTTGTGTCCCTTTTCTGGGAAAAATGAATTAGCATTAGTAAATCTAGAACTGTAACAGTAAATATAAAGTATATTCCTATGTGTTTTGCCTGTCCAAGTCAAGTTATAGAAAACTACAAGGGTAAAATAAATTGTAAAATGTTTTTTGAGGTTCAAGTATAATTTTAAAATCACTTTTTGTTGTCATAATTAAATTCAGAGAAAATTACATATAATATAAATTTACAGCTTAACAAATTTCTTGTAAGGCAAATACTCATTTAACTGGTACCCATGTTACAAGAACATTATCAACACCTCAGAAGTTCTTTGAATTCCTTTCCCAGTAATAATTCCTTGGTGGGAATTATTTTCTTTAATGTGTCTTTTTTTTCTTTAATGTGTCTTTTTTTTCTTTTTTCTTTTTTTATGTTTTTTTATTTTTCTAAAACATATTTTGTCTAACACCATAGTTTAATTTTTTTCAAACTTTATATAAATACAGAATGTGTTCATTGTGTCTAGTTTCTGTCACTCAACATTATGTTTGTGAAATATGCCCAAGTTGTTGTCTCTAACAGTAATTTGGAATTGATAATAAATTTTAAAAATGCAATAGGAAGTGTCCTAAAATAACTTTGAAAAGTGATAAATATTTTATATTGATTTTTATAATTGTAAAAGTCCACTCAGTTCCTGTGTAATTCCCAAAACACTGTCTCATAATCTTCAATTTTGTTTTAAGGGGAAGGGGTTAACTCCATGGTTCAGTGAATTGGTAGTTAGTTTTATGTGAGGAAGAGGGATATTATCAGTTAACATTTTGTTATGATTTATGGTGTCTTTAAGCCTTTTTAAAATATTATTAAACTTTTTGAGAGCCAGTATAACTTTTTTTTATCTAAAATGTAGGTAAATGAGATGTATCTTTTAGTATTTATTTGCAAAACATAATTTAGAATCTGTACTCTGTTACTCTAAAACAGTTTAATCTCTAGGCCTGCACATTCTAAAGAATTAAAATCCTTTTATTTTTTTTTTGGTAGGAGGAATAAACATGGTGTATCTCGAAAGAAGATTGCTCAGATGTTGGATCGTTATGAATATGAAATGTCCATCTCTATTGTAATGAATTCGGTGGAACCGCCACACAAAAGCACACAAAGACCTCCTCCTTCACAGGGGAGACAGAGGTGGGGAGGCTCTCTAGGCTCACATAATCAAGTCTCTGTTACAAATAATCATTAAATTGGCTCTTTTCAGCTAACATGTTTGTTGCTTGCCCTTGAAAAGAATTAGTGAGCCTATCTTGAAGTTTAAATAGTTTCAAATTTAAAAAAAGACTATGTTGCCTCACAAAGGATGTTACCAGCAAGCTGTTTAAATCCTAAAGTGTAAATAAAAATTATATAAAATTGTTTTTAAAATGTTCTTATAATTTTTTGTTGTAATTCCCTTGGGTTATTATGAAACACCTTAGAGAGTAGGTAGGACCTAGAATAGTTTTTCTACAACTGAATTTTAAACTAATTGTATCTATTTTATAGGTAATGTTGAATAGTTTTATAGCTCATACCTAAATCTAATTTTTCATAAAACATTAGTATTTTTTTAACTACCTTAAAAATATAAGAAATACTAACTTGATATAGGCACTTCAGTTGATTTTTCTATAATACAGGTAAAATTAGGTTTCTGCAAATTCATCTGACAAAAATATTTCTAAGCTATAATTAACGTATCAGTTAAAACAAATTCTCCATCAAATGCTATACAGCAGTAGGTATATCAATCACCTGGGTGGTTTTCTCCATAATGTACATATCCATAATATATAATAAATACATATTTTCACCCTTCTCAAACCATCTCCTGTCCCTCCACACTCCCCAGTTCTAGAATGAATAAATAAGGAAATCACTGTATATTTAGAAAAAGCTTTCCAGGTTATTTTGATAATATATCACTTTTCTCTATTTAACACTGTATAATTCTAATATAAAAAATAATTTGGACATGTCCTTAGTATTAATTGTCAGAAGATTTGTTGTAGTATATTTTATTTCTCCTGGTTTTAGTTTTTTTGTAGATCAACTATATGTCTCATTGGATAGTTTTCTTTGTTAGATTGTGTTTTGTCACTTAAAATTTAAAAACAGAATTCATTTCAGAGATTTTGTAATTCATCCTCATCTTTGATTTGCTCTTTTTAAGGAAAAAAATCTCAGCTAATTACATGCTATTAAAAAATGTTACCTTCAAAAGTTTTACATGATAATATTTCATGGCCCGTTAACTTTCTCCTAATCCAGCCCATCCTAAATCTAGTAATCTTTCTTCATGTTGTTTAAACCGTTTGCTGTTATTTTCAACTTTACTTTAAAATGTTCTCCTACATCTATATATTACTCTTTAAGTAATACTAAGTGCAAGGCTCAAAACTAAATACAGTACTCTCAACAGGTCTGTATTACATTGCCTTTAGTGAAATAAGAGTATGATTTCTATTTATTTGTACTTTTCAGTGCTGTTTACATTTGGATGGATACTACTTTGCTTTATTTTGTTTAACACATATGTTTGTATGTATTTGTTCTTAACTAAATATGATATAGTAAGAAAATGCTAACTCATGTTTTGTGTGTAAATGTATATATATTTATACATATACACATTTTCTTCATCCACTATTTTCATGTATTCTTTTGCTTCAGAGTAATACTTCTTGATATTTGGGCTATATTTTTCAGTGTTTTATTATGTACATTAGCACATTTTGAAAGTAGTACAGAAGGATTTAATTTGGGGACAGATGAAACCACTGTTAGATATATACTGTGTGTTCCTTTGTCTTTATAAAACTGTTGGGAGTAATAGTGCTATGAATCTATAGTTTTTTATTAATGCTTCATTAGCCAAATTTATTTTAAGGAGGTAAATGTCTTTGAAAGGTACAAATTATAAAGAAATATGTCATGTTAGACAGTAAGTCTGAAATAAATTTCCAGATTTTATTATGGATCAATTTCATCTTTTAGTACTTCTGAATACTTAAATAATCATGCAGAGATCATTACTAATTCCTGATTTTTTTTTTAGTATAAATCCATAATGAGGCAAGGGAATTAAGATTCTGAAAGTTTTTTTTTTTAATAGGTTTTATTTATTTATTCATGAGAGACACAGAGAGAGAGGCAGAGACATAGGCAGAGGGAGAAGCAGGCTCCTCACAAGGAGCCTGATGTGGTACTCGATCCTGCACCCTAGGATCATGTCCTGAATCAAAGGCAGACAGACGCTCAACCACTGAGTCACCCAGGCATCCCAAAAGTTGTTTTTTTAAAGACAGAAAAATTAATAGTTCCTCTAAGCATATTAAATTAATACCTCCTCCATTTAGCTTATTTTAATTCTTTGAATAATAACAATTAGGCATGAATACACAATAAAAGATACCAAAATCACTGTTACAAGTCATTGCTTTGACTTTATTTTTTAATTTTTTCATTGCTTTGACTTTAAAGGTCTATACAAATCTTTAAAAAAATCAGAAATTTACTGATTAGAGAGGTATTTCATCAAATTTTTCTTCTACTCATATTCTTGAGTTTGGTTTATTTTATTTTAATTTATTTTTTTTCCAGTTATATTCCTAATGAAATAGCTTCCTGTTGCTCTGCCCCATTCTGAATTGGTCTCCATCCCAAAGAATAAATGAAGCATTAGTCATATTTAATAAGATAAAATTCATTTAGTTAAGCAGAATATAGCTTAATGTAAGTTGTTTTTTCATAGGCTTGGTATAAAAATCACTTCCTTTTTGATAAGCAAATTTATAGTTTTCTATATGTCCTAATCCTGCTAGCAAAAATACTTACTGTTATTTATTTTTCTTTTTTTACTGTTATTAAGTTGAACTTGATTTTTAAATAGATAATCTTTATTTTTAGTATTCACCTTTTCAGGAGAAAATGTTAACTTTTTAATATTTTATGTCTATTTTAATGTACAATTGTTTACAAAAGATTGGGTTGCCTTTTGTTGGAACAATAGGTGGATTTAAGTACTTGAAGTTTATTTTTTACCTAATTAATATAGATTGTAGAATTTTCTAGTTTTATGTATAGGTAAGTTTTGAAAGAGTGCATTATTTCAGAGGATATGAAATATTTATTTTGACCACATTTGAGTTTTTATTTTGGGAAAATGTCTGATTTTCTGAGCTTGGTTTTTTAAGTATTTATAAAGAAAATTGGTAGTGTTCTCTTTGGGAAATGTTGAAAAAATGTGGTTATTTATATATTAGTGCCTTGAGCGGATAGGTTTGCTAGTCTTTTTTGAAATTTTATGTAATATTCTAATATGAATGTAGTAACTGAGAATTTGTTATTAGGGCTGAAGAGAGAGAGAGAGAGAGTGTGAGTGAGTGAGTGTGTGTGTGTGTGTGTGTGTGTTTTAACATTTGGAACCCATTAGGTCGAGTAACACTAGTCTAGAATCATGACAAAGTATTGTTAAGTTTTTGTTACAATGGCCATTCAGAATAAATATTTGGTGGTAGCCGAAAAAGAAGCTTGAGGTAGTGGTTTTAAAGTTAAATTTTAGGATCCCTGGGTGGCTCAGCGGTTTAGAGCCTGCTTTCGGCCTCCAGGGCGTGATCCTGGAGTCCCGGGATCCAGTCCTGCATCGGGCTCCCCGCATGGAGCCTGCTTCTCCCTCTGCCTGTGTCTCTGCCTCTCTCTCTCTGTGTGTCTCTTGTGAATGAATAAATAAAATATTTAATAAAAAAATAAAAAATAAAGTTAAATTTTACAGGTTTCAATTTATAAATAAAACATTTTTTTCCATTAAAATTGTTAGCTGTAATTCTTGTGAATTTACAGAGGAAGGAGGGAGTATATTAAGAGGTTAATGAATATCTTTGGTGATGGTTTTCTTTCTCTTCACAAAATTAAGATTGGCATACCAATTTTTATTTTTAAGATTAAAATATTGTTAAAATAATTGATCTCCCTATATGTATATCAGATTTCTTCTTAAAATAGGAGGTAAAAGGTACTATTAAGTTTGTTGAATGTAATGGGTTCTGAAAGAGGAGTAATTAGTGGTTTTCTCCTGTGTCTTTTTGATCCCTTTTTTCACATTTAAAATTAATTCAATTGATTTAAATTGCTAAGTATTTTAAGCCTAAAAATTTTCACTTTTTGCATGGTTTTACATTGCAGAGCAAACCCTGAAAATTTTATAATGATGATGTTAGCAACTTGGTTCAGAAAACTTGTAATAGAATGGTTATCATTTACATTCAATATCTTTATTTAGACAACACTAAAAGGCATAATTTTTGTAATAGAATATATATTTGTAAGCTTATTTTTTTATTTTTTTTTAAGATTTATTTATTTATTCATGAGAAACACAGAAAGAGAGGCAGAGATAGGCAGAAGGAGAAGCAGGCTCCATGCATGCAGGAAGCCCGATGTGGGACTTGATCCCGGGACTCTGGGATCATGCCCTGAGCCAAAGGCAGACACTCAACCACTTGCCACCCAGGTGTCCCATAAGCTTAGTTTTTAATATATCTCCTGTGGAAATTCTTAATACATTGTCACTGTAAAATTATGTATAGAAACAAAGGGAAAAAGCATAAATAACTTTTTGAAAAAAGAGCCTCAACCAAAGTGGAAAAGGTGTCTGTTGGAAAATTTTGACTTTTGGGTGCATATAATAGAAGTTTATTATAATCATTTAGATTAGAAATAGTCTTTTCTTTCTCCTTTTTCCTAACAAATCTTGTTCTCTGAATGATAACCCTGTTGGGTTCCAGGTGTGATAATTGTAGTAATCACATATTATAATACACTTCCCACTATAGGCCCTATTAACTTCAAAGCTGTCTTAAATTTAAGTAATATAAAATGGATTATTTTATAGTTAATAGTTTGTCTGCTAATCTTAGAGCAAGACACTATCGCATTAATAAGCATTATCCCTACTTTGGTGAGTAACTGAAGACTTTATCTAGGAATGTATTCCAGTTGTAAAAATATTTCAATTATCTTTAATTGAGCTTTTTGTAAATTAGTGGGAAGACTGAGAGATTTTTAAGATGATCTAGGTGCTTTTGCCTTTAATTTATTAGTAACTAAGAAAAATAATAATCTGTTCATTTATGTTTAAAATTGTGAAGTTGAGTCCATTGAAATATGCTTTATTTGGATTTTCTTGTCCTGCATTTTCAGAGGACATATAAAATCAGTTTTACCCTTGGGTTAGTTCATCTACAGCTGTTATTACAGTTGTACAGCTCTGTAGTGTCTCTTTAATTATAATCCTGAATTCTTCAGTTTTTTTAGCATAACAAAGTGGAATTTGATTTTGGGAAGGGATTGTGGGTTCTTCCTCTGCATTTATTATTTTCTCTTTTTTTTGTCTTAATAGTATTAGAAATCATGTTTCTTGTTTCTTTCTTTTCCTGTACACATTTTCTTTTTCTTCTGTCCATTTTCTGCTCAGCCATCCTTGTGTAACTGCATAACATTTTTAATGAAGATGATGGGATGGTAAGTGGCTGACCAAAATGGAGGTAAATTTTTCCCTCCTGTTTCACTGAACTCATTGTTCCTTATGAACCTTATTTAGTTAACTGCGTTACATTTATAGATTAGAAGCTTTGCAGTTGGTTTCCTGACTGCAGTTTAGTAAGAACTTAGATATGAAATTACTTGGAAAGATTTATAAAATTCTAACAATGTGTTACTCATTGGTTAAGAATCCCATAAACATAAATAGTGTTTGAATGTATGAATTCGAGAAAAATTTATTTTATAATACTTAAGCATCATGATAGACTTGTTGGTAAGTAGTAGTTGGGAATTCAGTAGTGTAGAATTCACTATTACATCATGATTCTCCAATCCACCCTTATTAAAGAACTGAGTAGTTTTTAAGGGAAGCTAATAGCTTGTTTTGACAACCTCTACAAGTGTTTCATATTGTGCAATGCTGCTACAGTGTGCAGTAGGAATTTAATAGCAACGAGCCTTAATATAATAATGTTCATTTAATAGCTGCCATTTATTTAATGCCTGTCAATGCCAGGTTCTGTTGTAACTGTGACTGTTAACAGGCTCCACGTTTTCATAACAGCCCTATAAGGGTTTTAAGAAGAGGAAACAAAAACTTAGGTTAAACAAGTTCTCCAGCATAATTTCTCTGGGGGGAGATGTAACTGGATTCCAAATCTAGTTCAGACATATTCCTCACTATAGCCCATTTTATCCTTTAAACATAGTTATCTTTTTAAACATTATCTTCAATATAGCCTTTTTTTTTTTTTAAGGTAGGAAAGAATTTCAGGTGAAGAGTTGAGTGCATCTTTAATGGTACTTTTGAATTTGTAGGGTTGAAGGGATGTTGATTTATCAACGACGTTGAGTGAAGAAACTTGTAAGTGGCCATTTATTTAGAGTCCTGTTTTTAAAAGTCAAGACAAAGTAGAGATACTGTTTAGTATTAAATGTTTTCTACAAAGTATGCATTGATATAATTGATAATCATATTTCAGCAACATCTTTTCAATTGAATTTTTATATATGCTGTTGTGCTTTAATGTTTCCATTTATTTTAATTTTTAAATTTAATTCATTTTTGAAATGTGTAGTATTCAATAAATGGTTTGTTAAATTATATAAGCTGTTTGTTTTGCTGATTTTGAGGCAGTACTTCCCAGAATAGATCAGCACTGTGTGTAAGTAGTCTTAATTTTTTTCTTTTAATGTTCACATATTTTGTAAGTGTGCTATAATAGATATTGTGGAAATTACCTCAGTTTTCTGAATTTCTGAAGAATTCAGCATTTCTTTCTTTTGTAATAGCATCTTTTTCTTCTGCATTGTTTAATTTTTCAAAATTAAAGAATAAAAGAGCCAGTTACTAAGTTTACTATATAAATAATATATTGAGTTAATTAGATTCTACAAGGAAAACCTTTAAGTACAGAGTGAAGAATTCTTGCTGTTGAATATTTGCCTTATTTTGTTTTAGTTAACCTAAAAAATAGAAGGACTGGATCTTGTTTGGTTTTTCTTAATCCCTAGAGTAGATTATGATTTTTAAAAATTGTAAAATGTGAAATCAGAGGTAGAATTTTTGTTAAATAAAGAAGGCTTCTTAAAAAAATAGCATTAGTTTCATCAATCGATTAAAATAGTTCGGGACCTAGAAAGCAGCATGTTATGGAATTGAGATTATTGGAATCTAGTACAATGTGTAACACTGGCAAAGATGTGGCTAAAACATTTTAATTCAAATATAAGTACATTGAAGTATGTACAGGAAATATGATAGGGTCTGGGCTAGACATTTTGAATTAAGATTAGTGAGGGAAAGACCCTATTTTTAAAAATATTCCAGGGAATGATAGGAAAGAAATTGTTAAAGCTGGAAGGATCCTGGTCAAAAGTAGTATTTCTCCCTGCCTGTTTTATCTTTGCTTTTCAAAATCCAGTAGCCTAAGTTATTTAAAAAGATTATCTTGTATCCTAAGTGCCACAAAACAGGGTGTTTCTTGTCATTCTTGGTCACTACTGGGTCTCTTTGGATCTTTGTTCTTCAAAAAGAGTCAATAAAATATTTGTTGAATTTAGACAGTCTTCTCCCTAAAACAATTAATAACCTTTTTATATTAAGGACACAATTGATCTAAAACTTTATAGGATAGTTTGTAATTAGGAAACATGGAGATGGATTGTGAATTAGTTGGGTTTGATACTTGCTAGAGGTGAGTATACAGTTAAATGCTCATCCATTTAACTTGACATATCTAATACCATCAGAACCTTTTATTTCATGATTTATGGTCAAGAAATTAAATCTTAGAATACGGACAACTAAAGCAACCTTCAGGCTTTTGATTATCCATTTCTTTTACAATTACTTAAAGATTATTCTCCCTGCTTTCTGCTTTAAGATTTTGCAGAATTCCCAAAAAACTGAGAAAAATACTTCACGTATTTATCCTAAAGTGGTCATTTTTCAGAACCCTTCTTCAAAGAACTGTGATCCTAATAAAAAAAAATCAAGTGCTTGATCTCTTTTCATTTTGAATACATTTATCTTTATTCAGCATAAAGAATAGCTGGTACTGATACATATCTTCATATAATTGTTTTTTTATTTGAAAAATAATATATATTGAGTTATTGTTTGCCTTCTTTAGCTTAAGTAATCTCAGTTTAGCTTTTCTTTAGTTTGTTGTCCTACTTAGAACACTTTCCAGCATATTCATGGCATAATTTTAGTGAAAAGAACACGTTATTGTAAGAGTCATACAATATGAGTTCCCCTTCCTTTTTTTTTTTTTTTTTTTAATTTTATTTATTCATGAGAGACAGAGAGAGAGAGAGAGAGAGAGAGAGAGGCAGGGACACAGGCAGAGGGAGAAGCAGGCTCCATGCAGGGAGCCCGACATGGGACTCGATCCCAAGGTCTCCAGGATCACACTCTGGGCTGAAGGCGGGGCTAAACCACTGAGCCACCTGGGCTGCCCTTGAGTTCCTCTTCCATTTGTATCCATTTCTTTTCTACTTCAGTAGAGAAGGTAGCCCTCCTCCAATCTAAACTCCTGTGTTCTGGATTGCACCTCATACTACTATCTTAGGAATTTTTATATGTTGTCAGTTATTTCTTCTCTTTGTAACTTAAGTCTTGCCATCTTTGTCCATATTCAGACATGATCAAGTCTCATCTCTTAAAGCCTGCCTTTCTTGACACCTCTCCTTTACAACCAAACTCCTCTAAAGAACTGTGACTATTGTCATTCTCCCCTCAACTGTTTCTGATACTATCAGCCCACTCCATTTTAGTTTATTCCTCTATCATTCTAAGTAGATCTTAAGTAGATCTTGTATTGATTAGCTTTTTTCAGTCCTATAACTACTCAGCATTTGACTCTTGACCACTTTTTTCCTTAGTATGTTTTTCCTGTATAAGGTTTTTGTTCATATCTCTAGGAGTATTTCTCAGTCTCAATTGCTGCCTTCTCTTCCTCTTGGTTTTTGCTTTTTAGAATTACTTAAGTTTTAGTTCTAGACCATCTTCTCTTTTTACTCTTAGCTTTCTCCATAAGATTACATCATTTCTCACACATGGTAGTCTCCTACTTTTTTCTTTGTCACCCTATAATTTTATCCACAGAGCAACTAATCTATAATTAAAAAAATTTTTTTTAATGTAAATTACATCACTTCCCTTCCACTTCTTCCCTGATCCTGACTTACGCAACTCTCCCCTTCCATCTATACTGGTCTTTTTTGTCTGTTCTTCAGACATGCTAAGCTTGATTTTGCTTTAAGCATTAGCTCTTTTCCTAGAATGCTATCCTACTCTTTTCTACCTAGCATTGTTTTCAACATTCAGGTCTCACCTCAGATGTCACCTTTGCCAAGATGCCTTCCCTGATTATTTCAATCTTAATAGACCTGTCACTCTTAACTACGTTGTCGCATTTTGTTTTCATCATAGTACTTACTAGTAGTTGAAGTTACCTTATTTGGTACTGATTTGTTGGGGGTTTTCCTGAAAAAGAATATAAGTCCCATGAGAACTTGTTTATTTTATTCACAGCTGTATCTGCAGAATCTAGACCAGTGTCTATAGGAGCTCATTAAATATTGGCTGAAGGATTTTGTGCTCACAGCTTTTGTAATTAATAGTATTGATCCATAAATGTATTTTCTGCTTAGACCTGGTTTGAGCTGGGCAGCTCAGGTGGCTCAGCGGTTTAGTGCCTGCCTTCAGCCCAGGGCGTGATCCTAGAGACCCGGGATCGAGTCCCACATCAGGCTGCCTGCATGGAGCCTGCTTCTCCCTCTGCCTATGTCTGCCTCTCTCTCTCTCTCTCTGTCTCTCAGGAATGAATAAATAAAAATCTTTAAAAAAAAAAAAAAAAGACCTGGTTTGAGCTTCAGCCTGTTTACTTATCTGCCTACCTAATATTTCTACTTTTAAGTCTGGAAAATTGGACAGGGACCTCTCCTATTTCTGGATTTCTAGGATTTCCTTATATAATACATAGATATACCATCCATTTCTGCAAGCCAGATACTCGGGAGTCTTCTTTGATGCTTCCTTTCCCCCTTCATATTCAATCCGTCAACCAGCGTCTGTGGATTTTGCTACTTAAATATCTCTTGAATCTATCCATTTTTGACTGCCATCTTTCTAGTTTGAATTATCATCTACTTTGAATTATCTCTTACTGAGAATTGAGTCCCCACATTCCCCACATCAATTCTTGCTTTGTTCTAACCCTTTCTTTGCACATTCTAAGCAGACTAAAGTATAATGGACATACGGAAAGGTGCTTAAATTATAGCTCGTATTTTCACAAAGTGATCATATCCATGTAAACAGAACTCTACTCAAGAAATGGAGCATTACCAGCATCCTCCTAGCTGAAGTAGAACCTTTAAAATAAAAATATAATGTGTAAAACTTTTTAGGTGCTTCCCATTGCTGTTAGGCTAAAGACCAAAAACTGTGCAGTGATATTAAGACTCTGGTTGATGTGACCCCTACCTTCCTGCCCAACCTCATGTTTTACTATTATTCTTACTTTTTGTACTACAGCCCTACTGGCCACTTCTCAGTTTCTTGATTGTTCTGTTCAGTTTCCCTTCCTGGAAAGTTCAGTGTGCACACACCCCTTCCATACTCATCCTTCAGATTTGAGCTCTTCAGAGAAGTTTTGGACATAGGTTGGTGCGGACCAAAATACATGGTATATGTTTTCATGTACTTTATTAATTTATATATGATTGTTTCCCCTCCGTATTTTTAAGTCATATTTTGAGTCAGACATTGGATCTGTTTTCCTCACCTTTACATATGTGGTCATCAGCTAGACAGTGGTTAGGAAAGAGTGATATTCCATATTTATACAATAAGTGAATATGAGTAGCTTCAGCTTGTTGTGGGCTGAATTGTGTTGCTTAAAATTCATGTTTTTGAAGTCCAGTACGTAGAATGTGAATATTTTGGGATATAGGGCCTTTAACAGTAACTACATGTGGCTGGGCCTGAATCAAATGTGACTGGTGACCTTATAAGAAGAGATTAAGATAGTCACACACAAATGGGAGACCTTGTGAAGACACTGGAGGAAGACTGCTATCTAAAAGCCAAGGAGAGAGACCTTTCAAGAAATCAACCCTGCTGACACCATCATTTTGGACTTTGAACCTCCAGAATTGTGAGAAAATTAGTTTCTGTTGTTTAAGCCACCCAGTCTGTGGTACTTTGTAGATCTGGCAAACTAACATAGATTTTGGTACTGGGAGGTGGGATGCTGCTCTAATAACTACCTAGAAATATTGAAGTGACTTTGGTGCTAAGTTATGGTAGAGGTTTGAAGAATTTTGAGGTGCATGTTAGAAAAAGCCAGGGTTGCCTTGGGAGATTGTAGGTAGAAATGTGAATGCAGAAATGTGCTAAGTAAGGGCTGTGAAAGAAAAGAGATGGTTTCTGTTGTTTTGGATCACAAACAAAGTCTTGGTAGAAATGAGAAAAATGCTTTAGTGAAGCCTCGGAAATCTTATTGGAGAATGCGTGAAAAGCAATCTTGTTAGAATGTGGCAAAGAATTGGCTAAATTGTATTCCAGTGTTTTGTGGGAAATAGAGCTTGTATAATGAACTTGAATCTTTAGCTGAGAATTCTAAGCAAAGTGTTAAGATCCACAGCCTCGTTTCTCCTTGTTGATAGAAAAATGCAAGAGGAGAGAGAAATTGAGGAAGGAATTGTTGAGCACAAAGGAACCAAACTTGAAGATGTGGAAAATTCTCAGCCTATGGTTATTGTGAAAAGTTAGAAAGTATGTGTTCTGGAGATAACATATAGGTTACTGCTAGACAACCATTTGCTGAAGAGATTACGGTCTTGTGACATAGGCATCCATTAAGTCACCTCAGCAGAAATAGAGATGAGATTATGCTAGCAGAAACTAACAGCTTGGACTAAAAGGGATAAAACAGGCTGAAATGAAGGGAGGCCCTTAGATTTCTGGGATTTCTTGAGACCAGTTGGTAGAGCCAGCTGGCTGTGATCATGTATGTCTTTCAAGAACATAGAAGGATAGCCCTGGAGGCAGTTCAGAAACTGACAGGGCCGCCACTGCTATTGTGGGATCAGAATGCTGTAGGCCCAGAAGGCAGGGCCTTCACCTGGAAGACCAAGCATGGAGCCAAAGAGGGATTCTTTAGCCTTAAAATCTAATGCAACTTGCCTTGTTAGGTTTGAACTGGTTTGTGACCCATTACCCCTTTCCTCTTTCTGATTTTTGCCTTTTGGAATGAGAATGTCTATCCTATGCCTGTCCCACCATTGTATTTTGAAAGCAGATAACTTACCTAGATTCACAGTAAAAGAGGAATTTTGCCTCAGGATGAATCCTAACTCAAGTCCACCCATATCTGATTTAAATGATATTTAGTTGAGGTATTGGACTTAGAGTTGATGTTGGAATGAGTTAAGACTTTAGGAACTGTTGGAATGCAGTGAATATGTTTCACGTATGAGAAGGCCATGAACTGTGGGTGAACTGTGGGGACCGGAAAGCAGAATGTTACAGGACTAAATATATATGCTAAAGTCCTAACTCCTAGTACCTTAGAATGTAGCTATTGGAAGATAGGGCCTTTAAAGAGGTAATTAAGATAAAGTCATGTGGATGGGTTCTAATTTAATATGACTGGTATCCTTATAAAAAGAGTATATTAGGACACAGACACAAAAGGAAGACCATGTTGAAGACATTGGAGGAAAACAGCCATCTGTCAGCCAAGGGGAGAAGAGGCCTTAGAAGAAACCAACACTGGTGACAATTCAGTTTCAGACTTGAAACCTCCAGAATTCTAAGAAAATAAATTTCTGTTGATTAAGCCACCCGGTCTGTAGTACTTTGTCACAGCCTTACCAAACTAATGCACAGCTATTACATTTAGCTAGTTGAGCATTTGTGAGACATTTCCTTCTCTCTTCTGCAATTCCTTCATGTGTATAAAATAAGGATATTTGGATCAGTGGTTCTTAATTTTTAATTCAAAGCTTTCTGAAAATGGCATGTATTTCATTCAGAAATATGAATTGCCTGACACTGGAGATGTTCACAGTATGATAGAGTTCTGTGTTTTAGACTGTTCCTTCAAGGTACCCTAGGGATTGTTGTGAAGAACAGAAACCTCCACTTGTATAGAGCACAGATTTTGAAATTGCGCAATTAGAACATAACAGTAGCAGTTCTGACTACAGCTTAGGTGAGCCACTTAACTTTCTGAAACTTGCCCCCATAATTAAGGATAATACTTTCTCACTACAATATAGGGTTATTGAGTGGAAAAAACGAGATGGGTGTGTTAGAGTTTCAGCTGAAATAGCTCTTTGTTAGCCTTGAAATTCTGTGATTTTATTTTACCTCTTGATGATTTTACCTCCTTTTGATATATACTAGGAATAGGCAGAGAAGGAAATAAACCAATTTTTTAATACTAGTTAGAAATGCTGAGAGATATGTGGAAGAAGGTTATTTATCAAAGATCTTCGTATTTCTCATCAGTATAGGCACTTGAGTTAAGCTGTAAAACAGCTGAAAACAAATTTTGAAGATACATGTGCCTTTCTATTATGTATATCAGCACTATTAATTCATCTGTGTTGTATGGATTGTTGGTATGATCTAATCAATTTAATATTCCCATTTTTACTGATAAATTTGGTATGACCAGTTTCACAGAGTAGTGTCTTGGCAAGACCACACAAACCTATTTCTTTAAAAGAAGAAGGATTTTGTTTTGTTTTAATGTCAAGCATTAGGAAGAAAAAAAAAAAGCATTAGGAAGGTAGTGAGCCTTTTCAACCTCCTCCTTGTCTTCGTGGAGACAATTTTCCCCTTGTTTTTCATACATGAACTTTCAGGTAATGTTCCTGTCATGGTATGGTATCAGCTTACCTGTAGTTGTATGAAACAGTTATTGTAGTCTGAGCTTCTATGAAATGAGTTATTCAAAATGGGAACATCAGTTTGAGTGTCCATTTTCTATTTGTATAATACAATCAGAGAAGTGATAAAGAGTCGCAAGATTTATTAGACAAAGAGGAAGAAGATATAAGTTGGAAGGTAAGAGGCAGGTTGTAATATTTTAAGATGTAATTAGTACCTCATTTTATTTTTAAAGATTTATTTGAGCACACACAAGTGGGTGGGGGTGGGGCGAGGGAAAGAATCTCAAGCAGACTCCCTGCTGAGCATGGAACCATACACAGGATTCATTTCAGGACCCTGAGATTGTGACCTGAGCTGAAATAAAGAGTTGGATGCTTAACTGCACCACCCAGGTGCCCCTGATTGTATTTTTATAAATGATAGCATTCTAAATTATTTATAAACTGCCATTCTTTTGGACTCAGATTATTATGTACTTTTACAGTGAAGTAAAAAAAATTAGTGTATTTAGAAACAATTTGCTTATAGAAAAATGACATTATTCATAAGCAGGACAAATAGCATTGAATGGAGAAGGGAAATTAGAAGAAAAAGCAGTTTTTAATTAATTAATCTTGAGACTTCCCAAGTAGGATGTCAGTAAATTCTGTGGTATGGAAATAATGTGGAATGTTCAAGACGTGTGTTTGGTTATATGATTCCTCCATTTATAGGAGCTACGTTATTGGGTTTGCTGAGAGCACAGAGCCAATAGTAGGTCTCCAGAACTGAAGCTCAGTGGAGCATCTTGCCCACAGCAGGAAAAAAGAGCCATAATGGGTCTTAACTATAAGTCTGAGAAAACACTAACATTATGCTGAGGAAACATAAGTTCAGTAAATAAATATGAAGCAAAGATGCGGTAAACTGAAAGACAAAACCAGAAAGTGAAATAGAACTTAGTAACTAAGGCTGCATACAAGGATATCATGAGTGGTGTTGAAATGCTGGAGGCCTGCTTTATTGATTGTTAGCTGCATCATTCTTGGTAGGAAATGGATTAATTTTAGGTTACAGAATTGAACTAGGAAAACAAGGTTTCCTTGAATTGCCTTGCCTAGTGCATATCAGAGTGCTTCATGTTTCTCCTAAGTACATCAGGTATATCATGACTCTTGGAACAATCTATGCAGATATGCAGCAGAAGTACTCCGTGCAGTAGGGTAATAGGTGGAAGCAGTAGCTACTGAGAATGGAATGGTGTTTTCTGATTGGAGGAATGTGTTTGGGAAATACAAATCAGTAATGAGGCAATAAAATATTTTCTGCTTTTCCACTGCTCAGTTAATGAGTTGGTAGTCCATGAAATGTGAAGACTTAGACTTGGGGAAGTCTTCCTGGAGGAGTTGAGGCCTAAGCCTAATTTAAAAGTGGGATTTTGGCAAGGGCTTGTAGGCAATACCACCTGAGTGGCCAAGGGCTCAGGCAGGAAACAGTAATGCATTTATTCATGCATGTATCTATTCAACTGTATTTCATGCGTGCCTACTATGTGCCAGGAGGCATTGTTCTAGGTGACAGAGATACAGCAGTGAACAAAACAGACAAATCTTGTGCCCCCCCTGGAGTCAGTGTAGAGAAGCAGACCCTATACCAATAAACAAGTATCCAATAGGTCAAGTTTAGATAAGTGCTATGGGAAAAATTAGAAACAGCATAAATGGGACAAGGAGAGTGGGGCATAGGGGAATGCGTGCCACTTAACCTGTAGTCATCAGTAAAGGCCTAACTGAAGAGGTGACATTTGGGTAGAGTGAATTAGCCAAGACAGCAGTGAGGGAAGAACATTCCAGACAGTGGATCCTGCAAAGTGAAGGCCCAGATGAGGTGAGACTGGGCTTAGTGTGGTTCCTGTGGAACTAGCAGGAGATCCATTTGCCTGGAGCCAAGTGATCATAGGGCAAAATAGTAGAAGAGACTCAAAGAAGAAGCAACAATATAACATCGGCCTTATAAATTATTGGAGGAACATAGGTCTTTACTCCCCTTGAGATGGGAAGCTATTTGAGAGTTCTGAGTATAACTCACAACTTGTGTTTTGAGTTACACAAGTCAGTTCTGGCTGCTGCCTTGAGAATCAGTTTTAGGCAAGAAGGGAAGCAGGGCTCTTGTCATAATCCAAGTGAGAGATGACCATGACTTCAACCATGGGGTAAAGGTGTAGGTGAGAGTTGTTGAAGCGGAGTTGGCAGGATTTGCTGAATAGATAAAATAATGGGCATGAGAGAAATATTATATAGTTGCATTTATTTTAGATAGGTACCTTTCAAACTGGTGAAAGATTTGTTTTTAAAAATTTCTAATCTATCACAGTCTGATAGCTCAGTAAAATGAGTTATAGAAAAAAATTAAATATAAATAAAATATTTTATTAATTCAACAGATATAAAAATCCAGATTGCTGTAAAAGTTTTTTTTTTTTTAAAGATTTTATTTATTTATTCATGAGAGACAGAGAGAGAGAGGCAGAGACACAGGCAGAGGGAGAAGCAGGCTCCATGCAGGGAGCCCGACGTGGGACCCGATCCCCGGGCCTCAGGATCACGCCCTGGGCCAAAGGCAGGCGCTAAACCACTGGGCCACTGGGGCTGCCCAGCTGTAAAAGTTTTTAAAACCTTACTCTCAGTTTCTATAGTTGTGGACTAGTAGCACACTGTTTATGGACTGGCATCAGTATGGATAATCCTTTTGAGTAACACTGTTTGGAATGATTATACTTCACAGTGAGAGTGGTAATAGAAGGAAACAAATGTGGACATCTTACCAGTTAGTTGGAAAGCCACCAAACATTTTGTCATGTTTGTTGATTATGTGGAATGACCTAAGGCAGCCTCTTAAGGCAGTGGTTTGACAGAGGCATAAAACTTGCGGTGGGGCTCACTCAATTGGTAAGTACGAGTGGCTATTCTGATAATGTGGTCTCTGCCATTTCTTCTTCAGCATTCTGCTGTTGTGGAGCCACTCCGGGGTGACCTGGAACTTGGTCAGTCTTTTGGTTGGTAAAATCTGATTATTTGTTTTAGTTTCAGTGGTGACCAGAGGGTTACAAAGGATTTGGGTGGAACACGGTAGAATGACCTCTGTTGTTGCCTGGTTTTCCAGATCATGTGACAGAAAATCACCTGGATTATTTTAGCTGTCCGATACATAGGTTATAAAAAAACAAAAAACTTTGGAGCAAGGGGGTCTCTCTGAATTGACTAAAAGATGGTGGAATGATTAGCCTTTTTGTATAGTTAGCGCATGAAGGCTAACCTTGTCTTGGTAGAGCCAGTGTTACTTGTTGTTCCGTTTCTCTTCTCCTACTAAAAGCACCAGCATTTAATAGAAGAAGATGAGATTCTCCTGAATTCATATTATGTTTCTCTCTCTGTATTCTGGAGGACCTGAGCTGCACCCTGGAAGTGAATATAATGACCATCTGCCAGAGATGTGGGATCACCAAGTATGTTATTCAATTGAACTTTTTTTAGTTATTTGAAAAAGGCCTTGTTTGTCTGTGGTAAGCACAGATCTACTTCCATTTGTATGGATTCCTCACCACACCCCTACTTAGCCCTACTCACCCTAACTTGGGCTGATGGCAGTCAAATCTCGGGCAAGAATAGTGAGAAGGTGCTGTCAGGTTAGAACCCATATTCTTGGGACACCTGGGTGGCTCAGTGGTTGAGTCATTTGCCTTTGGTTCAGGGCGTGATCCCAGACTCCCAGGATCAAGTTCCGCAGCAGGCTTCCTGCATGGAGCCCACTTCTCCCTCTTCCTGTGTCTTTGCCGCTCTATGTCTCTCATGAATAAATAAATAAAATCTTAAAAAAAAAAAAAAACATTCTTAGGGTAGCTGATAGATTTGAGTGTTCTTTATTGATGAAAATATGCTTTCAGTGAGGGGATCATTACAAGATGGCTCTTGAGTATATAGTCAGATTTTGAAATCTGGTGGCATGTTAACTAAATGACCCATTCCTTGGTACCGTCAATGAGTGTCTTGGTTTTCCCTCACCAGAAGTGAGTCTCAGGTATGTCAAAAGGGTGGTCAAAACCCAGAGGTTTTGCATATGTGTTTTTGCAGAGGTAATGTTCAAATTATTTAATGGTGTGGTCAGTTGACCAGCTTGTGCATCTGCTCTCTTTCTGGCTCTGTCAGTCAAAATTCTGGGGGAAGTTGCAGTTCTCCTAAGTAACCACATGAAGGCAACTCTGAAGAGAATCAATGGTGAGTAGTAACAGCCTTTTGGTCAGGGGGCCAAAAGGGCCTGCTGAGACCAGTGGTACTGCAACTGGTATCTCATGTCCCACTGTCTTCCAGGCCAGCTTTGGCAGAGGGATGAGGATCAGGATCTGGCTGGCTGATTGCTGGTTCCAGATCTGTTCCTTGTCAAGACCCACTTGAGTTTCCCTAGGAATGCGTGGGAAAAGCATGTAAAACAGGCTTGCCTTTGGGAGATGCGGGTGGTCCATCCTTGAAGGGAGGCAGTAGCAATGTTCGGAGGCAAGATTTTTGAGGATTGATTGCACAGGCAATAATGGTCATAATGAGTCTGGTCACTGTGCTAGAGAGGAAACCTATGGGCCCTTTGTGGTGCCAGTCACAAACCTGTTGGTGGGTCCATGGGGGTCCTACAGAAGGGGCTGGGCTGCACACTAGAAAGGGCTGAGGATAACTGTATGCTAAGTGGTACAGAAGAATTTAAGTATTTTAACAAGTCATGTTGGCCACATTATTTTAGCCCTTTGAGGTCTGAGAGTCATGGACTCTTGGGTATCCATGGCAGTTTTTACATGTAAAGGAAACTCTACTTTCTCCAGTTTTTTTTCTAATTCTTTTCCTGGAATAGGTGGTGTCTCCCAGAAAGACTTGAGATGAGAGTGTCTGAAATTAGGTGAATAATATCTCCTTCACCTCTGCTATTGGCTGGAATTGATTGGAAGTTAGAATTTGCCTCCTCCCCTCTCTTTTCTGAATCCATGGAGCAGAGTATGCCTCTCACTTGTACATGTTGAATTAACAGTGTCTCTGTGCTTGCTAGTTTTAGGACAAGTCTGAAAACTTGTGAAGGAAGATGGTAGCAAATGGACTTGGTTGAAGTTCTGGTCAGACAGGTGGGCCAGAGTGCTTATGTCTTGGAGACCTCAGATAGGCAAGGATATTTTTAGGGAAGCCCCTAAGCAGAAGGGACATTCAAGCCAAATCTTTGGAATACTCATTTCATAAATTGATTTCCAGGATCAAGAACTTGGGAGTCCTAGAGGGAATGTGAGTGAGAAAGGCCACCAAAAGAGGAAGGTCCCAAACTGTTGAAGCAAATAGTATAAAAAAATCTCTGATGTCCTTTTCAGTCATTTGATATTTACGATGTTCTGGGTCTGTTTAAAGGTACAAACTCCAAGCAGATACTGGTCAATGTAGAGATGGTAGTGACAGATATTTCTGTGTGTGTGGTTGAAATTTATTAGAAAATTAATAGAAATTATGTAGAAAATGATACAAATACTATATTCAGAAGTCTAAGGCATGTCTCTAGGAAATAGGTGATAAAGTATCACTGGTAATTATTCCAATGAAAGTTAAGGGACAAAGAGAATGAAACAGAGACTTCAAGCAGGAATTGAGCAGGGTAGTTTTGAGTACATTAGAGAGCAGATTGGTTGATTGAGGGTGAGAAGGGTTAAAATGTAATCCTTTGTAAATCTAACAAAACAGCAACAAAGATTGTATAGTGAATAGAATACTACAATCAAGAAATTAGAATCATTGTTCTCATTATATTATAGTTTTGTGACCTTTTATAAATTATTGTCCCAGTTCATAACTGAAAATGTTGCATATAAAGATAAAATAACCTTTTTGGGGCACCTGGGTGGCACAATCTTTTGAGCATCCAACTCTTGGTTTCGGCTCAAGTGGTAATCTCGGTTGTGAGATTGAGCCCTGCATCAGGCTCCAAGCTCAGTGCAGAGTCTCAATGAGCTTCTCTCTCCATCTCCCTCTGCCCCTTCCACTTATGCTCTCTCTCTCTCTCTCTAAAATAAATCTTAAAAAAAAAAAGATACCTTTTTGTTTTCTTACAAATACTGCAAATATTAATGAGGTGCTATTTATGGTATACTCTAGATTCTGAAAAAAAATACTGAACATATTGGTGGTTTTACTTGGCAGAGTATTTTAATATGTTAAAAAAAATGGGATGTTTGAGCTGAAAGGGATTTTTAGGACATCTAGCTAAAAACTCATATTTGTAGATGAAGAAATTGAGGCCCAAAGAGGTAAAATAACTTACCACTTAAATTCAGTGAAGGTGCTAGAACTAACCTCTAGGATTCCTAGCTTTCAGTCATTTTGGTATTTATGCTGAGTAATATTAGCTTGTAATATCTTAATAGCTCTTCAGTAAGTCTGAATCCGTGGCAGTTGCCAAGTTGGATACCCAGAGAAATTCATGAAAATTTTTAAGGCACTTACATGAAATTTGATTTCCTTCTTCATTTATGTACTAAAAATAGCATAAAGCATGATTGAAAATAAACCCAGTTTTAGTCACGTTTTTAACTACATTTAACATTTTAATAGAAAACACTGACGAGACTTTGCTATAATTTAGGGGTAGGGTGGGGACACTTACCCAATTCAGCAATGCTCAGCATCTGGGGTTCTTCAGATAGTCATAAGGAAACCAGAAGTTATGTGACACTTTGTAAACTATTTTGTTGAATGATTGTGGGGCTAATGGCTAGTGAGAAAAGCCTAAGGAAGACCAAGCTCATGTACCAACTTAAAGCAAGAAGGTACTATATATAGGTAAGGTTTTCATTACTTTTACACAACTTAAAATTAGCTCTACATGTCACAAAATCACAATTCTATGTGTGCAACACAATAATGTATGGTATAGAGAAGTGAAAACTGAATCCAAGAAGTCAAGCTGTTTGCTGCTTGGATGAGAGCCAGAAAATGTGTTGTGCCCTATCTCTTAGAAAAAGTCTATTTCTTTTTAGAGGTCTGGCTTTTATGGCCATAGACTTAAACAACCTCAGATTGAACTTTTTAGACAGTTTCTCCTTTGGAACGTGAAGGGAAAAGTAAAGTCATTGTTGAGGTCCAGGAAAGCAGCCAGCCCATTACAAAGATTATGTAGTCTGGGTCATAAGTCCACTGGTACTCTATGTCTTAGGATCCACTTAAGTAATAGGTCATGAATCAAAAAGGGAAGAGCTGCAAGCAGGAAAGCAAAAAATCTACCAGTGTACTCTGAAGCATGATTTAAAACCATGCTCTTTAACTGTCACATGAGGGAGGGGAAAAAACTTTGGTTAGCATGCTATGCAGCTTTCACAAGCAGGAGCTGCTCCCTGTGAGCATTTCTTGGGGCAAGAAGAGAGAACTCCAAGTATGACTGGCATGTACACAGTGAAGACAGTCATCCAAAGGACATAGTGTGGAAATGATATGTTGTGCTTGAATTGTCTTTGGATACACAAACCAGGATATAAATTATACATACAGATAATTCAGGCATGACCAAAAAAAATTTACACAGAAAGAGATGAAGCAAAAGTAACAGTCCTTTTTATTCCTAATTCCCTTCACATTCTATATCCTAAACAGAGTTAACAGTTTGGTTTGCATCCTTCAGGCCTTTTTTTGTGTCTGTGTTAAGAAAAATGAAATACACAAGTGCACATGCGTGTGTGCAGGCAATAGGTATAGACATTAATTGACGACCTATTATGTTCCTGATCTTGTTCTAGATCTTGTTTTTTCACTCCAAACACAAATCACAAATACAAGAACAGCTTACTCATTCAGTAGTCATTTCCTTATGAACTTTGGAACATGACTCAAATCTCAAAAGTAAGAAAAGAGTTCTGATTTGCTAAAGTAGATGGCACATGCTCTGTATAGCTACATCCCTATTTTAAAAGCTATCTCTATGAGGCATTTTACATTTTCTATACACAAATCTAATAAGGCTATTTAAATGGTTTCGTTACCACAAACCTAGCAGTAGCAGGTGGTGGTAAAGTTGGAGCAGTCCCTGAGAGAAGAATAAGAAATTTAGATTTGAGGGGATCCCTGGGTGGCTCAGTGGTTTGGCACCTGCCTTCGGCCCAGGGCGTGATCCTGGAGTCCTGGGATCGAGTCCTGAGTCGGGCTCCCTGCATGGAGCCTGCTTCTCCCTCTGCCTGTGTCTCTGCCTCTCTCTCTCTCTCTCTCTCTGTCTCATAAATAAATAAAATCTTAAAAAAATAAATTTAGATTTGATAACCTGAAAACATTTGATGATATAAAAACACATCAAATGCAGATAGAAGAACTCAAAAAAGCTGAACTATGGCTGTTTGAAAAAACCAGTAAGTCAGTTTCCAATACATTTGAAGTCACTTAAGGTAAAACTACAGCTCAGTGCAGTAACTTATTTGCAGGGACAATGCATGGAAGGCAGTAATTGACATAAACATTTAAAATATCTGGGGGCATCAACCATTTTCCAGTGAATAGAATTATTGATGTCAGTTGACCAAGTCGTATATGATTCTTGCATGTGTTAGAAAATAAGAACTTCAAAAATGCACGCATTTTATTGCTCTCCATCAATTCTATTTGCATAAATGATGGGCTTAAAAGTAACCCCCAATTTTTTGTTCTTATGAACCATCCAGTTTTGGAAATTGTTTATTCTTAGAGGGGATGATATTTTCTTCTTAATTTCATGTTTGGAAAGATTTAGATGTGTAGTTGCTATATTTATTTTAAAACACCAGCTGTGACTTTCAAATGTGTCAAACATGTTAAGAACTTGAGAAGTTGTAGCAAATCAGGACTATCATCTTAAGACTGCTTGCTACTAATGGGATTTATCAAGCAAGAGTAAGTTTGCAATTTGAAAGTATATTAATATTCTTTTCAAACATAGTTAATAAATTCTCACTTAAGTCATATTAATTTTTTTAAAGATTTTATTTATTTATTTGAGAGAGAGAGAGGCAGAGACAGGCAGAGGGAGAAGCAGGCTCCATGCAGGGAGCCCGACTTAGGGCTCGATTCCGGGTCCCCAGGACCACGCCCTGGGCTGAAGGCAGCGCTAAACCGCTGAGCCACTGGGGCTGCCCAGTCACGCTAATTTCTGATAAGAAAACATGTTGAGCCTAAAAATACTTTCAGGATGCTTGTAGGAAAAATGATTTTAAAAATTTTATTTTGGTGTTTGGGCTGTTTAAAATAAGCATCATTTGAAAGTGCTAAATCCTAGGGCAATAGGGGTGATGTGCATATGAGATCATGCATGGGTATCACATATCTCATTTCAGGCTTAGGATAAGAAATAAATGAGCTTCGTCATATATTTTTCTTCCATGGTTTTCAGAAAGTCATTTAGCTTTAGCGTTTAATTTGTTGCTTTTTCAAATTGTCTGAATTAGGCCTTTTGGGGGGAATCTATAAAAAAGATTTTTTTCACAAAGTAATTATTTTTTCCATATATGCAAATTCCATAATAAATGAGCATTTCAACCAGGAAGAACTTCTGGTAAGTAAAATTCTTTGCTGATAAATTGTTGTGAACTTCTGGGGTTTTTTGCTTGTTTTGTTTCCCTTTTGATTCTTGGCTTCACTACTTTGTGGTCTAAAGTTTCTTTGATATGACTAGTCCATCAAAAGATATTGTTAATAGTTTCAAATTACTAGAACTTTTTACTAGAAAAATATACAGAAATTCTCTGTCTTGGTATTTGGTCTCTGCTTAGTATAACATGAGTAGTTAGGTGATATTAGGGATATTGGAATCTATGAAATTTACATGAATTCATATGACCATGTAAATTTGTCATGTTGAATTGGGGAGCAGAATTGCATAGTGTTTAAGAATGCAAACTTTAAATGCCAGAGACCTCTACCACCTAACGTTTGGGAAAATTACTTAAATTTCAATGTCTTCTATTTGTAAGGTGGGTTTTTTAAATGTCTACTTCATAGGGTTGTTGTGTAGATTAAATATGATAATATGTGTAAAGTATATATAGTAAGTACAATGAGGAAGAATACTGATATGATTAATAACTAAGAAGAGTCATGTGAGACCCAAAGAATATAAAAAAGAAAAGCGGCCCCTTACCCCCTTTCCCTACAAAATCCTATACCTATGAATTTTCTCTGCATGGGTTTGTTTTGTATTTTCAGGTTCCGGGCCACTGTCCTAGGGATATAAGCCTCTCTTCAACTGTGAATGCATTGGTATGTCTCAGTTGAGGCTCCTGGAGAAATTGTTTTCCTGCTCTAAACAGGGTGAAAAATGAGGATTTGCTCTAATTAGAAAATTAAATATTGCATTTCCCATATATTTGGAAAAGTCACCAAATAAGCTCAGACAAGAGCAATAGCTGCTCCTGTGGTTAACCTAGTAGTAAAATCGCATTCATTTACCAGCACCTTTTGATGTCACAGGCACTATCCTAGGTAGTGGGGGTCAGCTGGGAGCAAAACAGACAAAACTTCACAAGTACTCAAAGAAGACAAATTAATCATGTGGTATGTTAAGAGGTGATAAGTGCTAAGGAGAAAAATAAAGCAGGAGAAAGAGGATAAAGAGTGCCTGGCCTAGGGTAAGAGGATGTGTGTTGGGGGTGCGAGGGAGTGGTTGCAATTTTATTTTATTTTTTTAAAGATTTTATTTATTTATCCATGAGAGACAGAGAGAGAGAGAGAGAGAGAGAGAAGAGAAAGAGAGAGAGAGAGAGAGGCAGGCAGAGATACAGGCTGAGGGAGAAGCAGGCTTAAAGTCAGTGGACAGGATAGGCTTTACCTGAGAAAGTGACATTTAAGTACTTAGTTCTCCTAATCTTGGTTTAAAGTTATTAAGGGAATTTTTGAACAACAATGTCCAAGCCAAGTTTTTTAGTATTTATTTTGTGATCATTTAACAAAATAAATTATAATTAACTGTATATTTTTCTTAGTGAATAGTAGGTATCTGTGAAGCAATACTGTCAGTGTAAATTATTTCTTAGCAGTGAAAATGAACTGCAAGTATCATTTAAAAAGAATTAGAACTGTCCAAATCAAAAAAAAAAAAAAAGAACTGTCCAAATCTTGGCAATTAAACCAGATTTGTTTTTTTTTTTATTTTTTTTATTTTTTATTTTTTTTTATTTTTTATTTTTTAAACCAGATTTGTAATAGAAGATAGGAAATGTAATTGATAAAACTGGAGTTAATATGTTAGAATATTGAACTCATTTACCTTTTTAATCATGAATTTTATGCATGCAGCAGTGTGATCTTGTCAAAGGAAAGTAAAAAGATTTTTCTATTTGAGGCAATCCCACTGCAGTAATGAGAATTTATTTGAAAAGGTGTTAGAAGATTGGGAAATTAACTAGTTCCCTTGGGGAATTTAACTTCCAGAAAAATAGTGACTTTTATCCAATATATTTTAAAATATATGCTACTTTGTCTTTTCATACATTTTTAAACAATTTGAGGATGGATATAATGAAGTCAATACATTTAAGAATAAGCTAGATGTTATCTTTGAGGACCTGCAGTTTGTCATCATTACTGGCAATAATAACATTTAAAGCAAAGTGAAATCTTCAGAGCTCCCATGATAGAAACAGGAAAAACTGATTCAAAACACTGTGTTAGAGTTCTAATTGGAGTTAGACTTATTCATAACTGATGAGGATATAGAGAGGTCATCAAGTAATAAAGAGCTTTTTTAGAAGATGGGTGTTATTTTTGGGTATTATTAGCTAGAACTTAATTTGCACACAGGCTATTTTTGTGTGTGGGATAAGTTTATATTCAATCAATGCACAAGTATATTTATTATTCTAGGGCAAAGCTTAAATGTTGAAAAAAGTTTAACATATTTATATTTTTTCTTTGCCTAATTTATTTACTGAAGAAGATCCCAGGGATGCACTTATGTATTTTTTTATATTACAAAAGTAGGACATGCTCAACATAGGAAGTTCTGGACACACAGAAAATCACAAAGAAATAAACCCTGTAATTTACCACCACTGACATTTTGTGTATTTCCATGTTTCGGAATATATGTACATGTTTTAAAATACGTAAGTATATATCTTTATTGTAGTTGGGAGATATATAATATTTTTTAAGATTTTATTTATTTATTCATGAGAGACACAGAGAGGCAGAGACATAGGCAGAGGGAGAAGCAGTCTCCCTGTGGGAAGCCTGATGTGGGACTCACTCCCAGGACCCTGGGATCATGCCCTGAGCCAAAGGCAGATGCTCAACCACTGATCCGCCCAGGCGTCCCTGGGATATATAATTTTGACGGCTATGTAGCCTAATGATTGAAAACATAGACCTTGGAATTAGACTTGAGTTTAAGTCTAACTCCCCATTTTTATTAATTATGTGGCCTGGGCAAGTTTCTGAGTCTCAGTTTCTTTATGTGTTAAGTGAGGAAGATGATGATAGTACTTTCCTCACAGGTTGTTTGTAGGTAGGATTAAATGAAAGTCTATGTATATAACAAATTTCTGCCCCATGGGTATATAGGAGATATGATGCATTATTGCTGTTTTATAGTAAATTTTTTTTTTACTTCAATATGTTGTAGGCAGTTTGACAAGCTCAATCTTTATTTTTCTGAAGGGTATTTCCTCCTTTTTTTTCCTACTGTATTAACAAATTTATTATATGAATATTTTATTTTTTCTTTTAAAATTTTAATTAAAA